>NW_027202717.1:0-169560 GCF_024711535.1 Dipodomys merriami | reverse complement strand
TTGATGAGATATCATTAATGCATTGTGACCTCATCACAGCGGTGACATCACAAACTCATTGTGATATCACATTGCCATTGTGCCACCATGATCATATTGAGATCATATGACCTCAGAATCTTTGAAAACATGGCCTTTGTGTCATCACAGGCCCTTTGTGTACCCATATCCTCATTTTGAGCTGAGATCAGACATGCCATTTTAACATCGCAAAACTTTTGTGACATCATCACCAGTGTAACATTACATTGTCATTATGACACCATCAGACCATTGTGACATCATAAAACAACAATGACTTCATAGCATTATGACATCACATACTCATTGTGATGTCACAGATACATTGGAATGCCTATTCTGTGATTTCATTCTATTGCAAATGTGGCAGGTGGGTTGATATCAGAAATAGATTGTGACAACCTAACCATTATGACATCACAATACCTTGATGACACCACATTGCCATTATGATATCACTAACCCACTGTGACATCACAAAACTGTCCTATCCTCATAAATGTTTTGACATGCTGCCAGTGTGATCTCTGGCCTCCCTGAGCTAATAATTGTTTAATTCATAATATATCAGGTATGACATGTGATATCAGAAATCCAGTGTGACATCACAACTACTGTGACAACACATTGCCAGATGTCATGAACATTGAGTCACATTGTGACATCATAAACCTGTTAAGACTCATTACACTTGTGCCAACATATGCCTTCGAATACATCATTATCCCTTGTGAACTTATATATTCATTGTCAATTAGAGACCTAGCATGAGATTATGACATCACCATCCCATTGTGAAATCACAAATCTATATGACCTCATCACCTATATGGCATTACCAACTATTTGTGACTTCAAAACAATACTATCTCATGTAATGGTAACTTTATATTGCCAATGGGATATCTCTGTCCCAACGCATTTCCACCAATCTATTATGTACTCATAATATTTTACAAAATTCATGGCCTTTCTGACTTCTAGCTCCTTATGTGAACAACTATCTTCATTGTGACATCACTATCGAAGTGTGACCTTATCCCCACTGTGACATCACAAACCCATTGTGGCATCATAGTTCCACAGTGATATCACGATCACCTTGTGATATACCAAACCTGTTGTGACCTATTAGCACCTTTGAAAAAGCAAATACTGTCTGTGACATCACAGTCCCTTTGGGTAATTATATCCTCATTGCGAGCAAAGGACAACTGATATCAGACAGGCCGTTTTACCATTACAAATGCTTTGTGACATCATCTCCAGAGTGAGATCACATTGTTGTTAGGATAACATCAGCCCATTGTGATATCCCAAAATGACAATGACATCATAACATTATGACATCACATTTTCATTGTGAGGTCATAGAGACAATGTGCTTGCCTGTTCTGTGATTTCATTCTATCTCAAATGTGGCATATAGTTTGATTTCAGAAACCCATTGCGACCACATCACCATTGTGACAATACAATCCCTTTGAGACCTCATATTGACATTGTGATATCATTAATGCAATGTAACATCACAAACCTGCCTTTTCCTCATAAATTTTGTAACAAGCGACTACCTTGACCTGGGCTGGATGCACAGAGCTAAATTCAGCCTCAACCATAAAACCTCAGAACTCCAAACAGAAGCCCCGCCATTTGTTAACTGGTCTGCAAACAACCATCCCCCAAAATAATGATCTCCAAAACTCCACACTTCAAAGGACAAGGCTTTTTCCGTGCTCTTCATCCTCCTTCTCTCCAGACTTGTCCTACATTTCAGGTCTTTTCATTTTCTCCTTCCACCATTCCCTTCTTCTCTTCAGGCTGCTCTACTCTTGACAGTCCTGCCCTGCCATATCCAGGTGGCCAGCTGCCATCCTTCACCTCCTGCTCTCCCTCAATTTCCTCTACTCCCAGGTCTTTACCTTCCTACTGGCTCATCACTTCTTTCCTTCCAGTCCTTTCCCCTTTTTCTCTCCCCTTCTGTTGCTCTGAACCTGCAGCCTATATATAAGCTGGGCCCTTCCCCCACTGTGATGTTTTCTGCATAACAGTTTTCAATCATCACTTCCCAAATGTTGATGCCCAATGACTTCTTGGTAGCTCACCATGTGGGGCTTGACATCCTATCTCCTTTAGCAGCATGTCCTGCCCCCTCCAGTGGCATGAAGCCACCCTCTCTGGTGGTCGAGACCAAGAGGCCATGATGAATATCTGTTCCCGTGGATTATAAGGACACTGCTGGTTTTTACCGTGTCCTCATGGTGGTCTAGTAGCAATTGAAATTGGACAAATAATTGTGATATTAAAAGTCGTGGCATACGTAATCCATTATGATCTCATAACCAGTGTGACATCACAAACCCATTGTGTCATCACATTGCTGCTTTGACACCAGGATCACATTGTGTCATCTCAAATCTATTATGACCTCCTTTATCCTTTGATAAAATACATAGCTTTGTGACATCACATTCCCTTTGTGTACTCAAATCCCCACTGTGAAATATTGACAATTGAGAATCAGACAAGACATTTTAACATCAAAAACAGTTTGTGAGTTCATCACAATTGTGACATCACTTTGTCATTTTGACAACATCTGCTCATTGGGGAATCACAAAACTAAAATGATATGATAGATTTAGAACTTCACATCGTCCCTGTGACATCATAGACACATTATGAATGCCTTTTCTGTGATTTCATACTATTTAAAATGCGGCCTGTAGGTTGATATCATAAAGAAATAGTAAACTCATAACCATTGTGACATTACAATCCCTTTTTACATCACGTTGCCACTGTAATATCACAATAACCACATATCACAATATCACATAACACCCCGTGATATCACAAACCTATCCTGTCATCATAACTTTGTGTTATGCTGCAATTGTAATTCTAAGGCCGTTTTGTCCCCATAATCTTTTGTTGACCTCATTAAATTTCACATATGACATTTTTAAAAATTAATTTTAATATTTATTTTTTGTGAACATATTGTACAGAGGGGTTACAAATACATGGGCAAGATAATGAGTACATTTCGTATCAAGCATTGCAGCCTCCTCCTTTGTTTACCCGTCACATCCCTTCCCAACCTCTCCTCACACCCCACCCAATCCGCCCCCCCCCAAAAAAAATTGTAAAGTTCGTTTTTGGCATGACAACTTGTACTTATACCTGCATCGGGTTCACCTGTATCCTTAAACGACTTGTTTTTCCCCATCTCCTCCACAAATTATACCGACATCAAAAATAGTGAAAGCAGGGGTTGTACTGAGGGGTGGGACATACAAAGCTACCAGGAAATAATCTTATAAATGAGTTAGAAACAAATGCATGAAAAAAAAACATTTAAATACTTATATAAGAGTTCATTTTCCAAACATCACATTATCTGACCTTTTCTGCTTGACTGATACATATACTAGATATTGCAAATAAGGGAAACCATGGAGCTTTGTTTCTTTAGGCTTGGCTTACTTCATTTAATATAACTTTTTCCAAGCCTTTCCATTTCCTAACAAGTGGGGAAATGTCATTCTTACTGATGGAGGCATAGAATTCCATTGTGTATATATACCACATTTTCTTTATCCATTCATATACTGAGGGGCATCAGGGTTGGTTCCAGATCTTAGCTATGGTAAATAATGCTGCAATAAACATAGTTGTGCTGGTAGCTTTAGTGTGGTCTTGTTTGAAAACATTTGGGTAAATGCCCAAAAGTGGGATTGCAGGGTCATTAGGACAGCTCGATGTGAAGTCTTTTCAGGAAACTCCATACTGCTTTACAAAGTGGTTGAACAAGTTTACACTCCCACCAACAATGAAGTAAGGTTCTCTTCTGTCCACATCACCTCCAGCATCTGTTGTTGTTAGAGTTCTTGATTATAGACATTCTAGCTAGCGTGAGGTGGTACCTCAAGGTTGTTTTGATTTGCATTTCTTTTATGGCTAGCGAGGTCGAGCAATTCTTCATATGTCTGTTGGATATCCTTCTTTCTTCTTCAAAGAAGTTTCTCTTCAAGTCTTTAGCCCACTTATTTATTGGGCAGTTGTTTCTTTGAGGATTTGTTGTTGGGGGATTTAGTTTTTTGAGCTCCAAGTATATTTTAGATATGAGACCCTTGTTCGTTGTATGGCTAGTGAAGATCTTTTCCCATTCTGTGAGCTTTCTATTGATATTGCTAGCTATGTCCTTTGTCATGCAGAAGTTCTGCAATATCATGCAATTCCATTTGTCAAACCTTTCTTTGATTTCTTGTGTTTCTGGGTCTCTATTAAGAAATTTTCATCCTCAGCCAACGAGGCCTGGGGTTTCTCCTATTCCATCCTGTAAAGTTTTCAGACTGTCTGCTTTGACTCCGAGGTCTTTGATCCTTTTGGAGTTAATTTCGGTGTGGGGTGATATATAAGGATCTAGTTTTAGTTTTCTATAAGTAGTTAACCAATTTTCCAGAACCATTTAATGAAGAGGCTGTCTTTCTTCCATTCTATTATTTTAGCTCCCTTATCGAAGATTAGTTGGCTAGAGGTCTGTAGGTTCATTTCTGGGTTTTCAATTCTATTCCATTGGTCCTGAGGTCTGTTCTTATGCCAGTACCAAGCTGTTTTGATTACTATGGCTTTATAGTAGAGTTTGAAATTTGGTATTGATATTCCTCCAGCACAGTTTTTTCTGTTGAGCATCGTTTTGCTATTCGGGGTCTTTTATTGTTCCATATGAATTCTTGGATTGCCTCTTCTATTTCCTTGAAGAATGAGGGTGGAATTTTGATAGGTCTCACGTTGAATTTATAGATAGCCTTGGGAAGTATTGCCATTTTCACGATGTTTATCTTTCCAATCCAGGAGCATGAAAGGTTTTGCCATTTTCTAAGTTCTGTTTTGATTTCCTTTTTCAAGATTTTAACGTTTTCATCATAGAGGTCCTTCACTTCTTTGGTTAAGTTAATTCCGAGGTATTTTATTTTTTGAGGGGCTATTACAAATGGAGTTACTTTCCTAATTTCAGCCACACTTTTTTCATTGTTGGCATACAGAAAAGCCATGGATTTTTGAGGGTTTATTTTATACCCTGCTACTTTGCCAAAGTTTTGAATCAGCTTGAGTAATTTGGGAGTGGAGTCTATTGGATTCTTTAAATACAAGATCATGACATCTGCAAAGAGGGAGAGTTTTATTTCTTCTTTCCCTATTTGGATCCCCTTTATGTTTGCATCTTGTCTTATTGCTGTAGCAAGGCTTTCTAATACTAGATTGAAGAGAAGTGGAGAGAGTGGACATCCATGTCTTGTTCCTGAGTTAAGATGAAATGGCTTTAGTTTTTCACCATTAATATAATGCTGGCTGTAGGTTTGTCATATAAGGCCTTTATTGTATTGAGAAATGTTCCATGGATTCCTAATTTTTCCAAAACCTTCATCATAAAGGGGTGTTGGATCTTGTCGAATGCTTTTTCTGCATCTATTGAGATAACCATGTGCTTCTTATTCTTGCTGCCCTTGATGTGATGAATTATATTAATTGATTTGCATATATTGGACCAGCTTTGCATCCCTGAAATGAATCCTGTTTGATCGTGGTGTATGATTTTTTGGATGAATTGTTGAAGTCAATTGGCCAATATTTTGTTGAGAAGTTTTGCATCAGTGTTCATCAAAGAAATGGGTTTATAGTTCTCTTTCTTGGATGAGTCCCTGCCTGGTTTTGGGATGAGGGTTATGATGGCTTCACAGAATGTGTTCGGTAGTGAAATTTCTCTTTCAATTTCATTGAACAGTTGGAGGAATATTGGTGTGTGCTCTGCTTTGTAGGCCTTGTATAATTCCACTGTAAAACCATCTGGTCCTGGACTTTTCTTAGCTGGGAGGCCTCTTATTGCTTTTTGTATTTCAATGCTTGATATGGGCTTGTTAAGATAGTTTAACTCATCTTGGTTTAGTTTTGGCATATCAATATTTGCTAGGAAAAGGTCCATTTCTGTCAAGTTCTCAAACTAATGAGCATAAAGTTTTGAGAAGTATTCCCTTATAATGTTCTGAATCTTGGTTGTTTCCGTGGTGATGTTTCCATTCAAATCTCTGAGTTTATTAATTTGGGTGTGTTCTCTTCTTTTTCTGATAAGATTTGGTAGGGGTCTGTCAATTTTGTTAATTTTCTCGATGAACCAACTCTTTGTTTTGTTGATTCTTTTTATAGTTTTTTTTTTGAATTCTAATTCATTTAATTCTGATTTAATTTTAATCATTTCTTTCTGTCTACTGGATTGGGGTTTATCTAACTGCTCTTTCCAAGGAGGTTTAGATGTGTCATTAAATTGTTGGTTTCAGATCTCTCCAATTTGTTGATGTAGGAGCTCAGAGGTATAAACTTGACTCTGAGTACTACCTTTGCTATGTCTCAGTGGAGCTGGTAATTTGTGTGTTCATTTTTGTTGAATAGTATGAGCATTTGAATTTCCTTTCTAATCTCTTCCATGACCCACCCGTGATTCAGCAGTGTATTGTTAATGCATTCCATGAATGCCTTTAGTGATCTTTTTGTATTCTTTTTCTGCTCTCTCAATTCCTGTATTACTCTTTGATTAGCTTCCTCCCATTCGTGGGATTCCTGTAGTTCTCTTTGAGTGTTCTCAGCCTGCTCATGCCATTCCTCCCTTTCTCTTTGAGTATTCTCAAGCTGCTCAGACAAATCCTGTATCAGTTTTTGAGTAGCTTCCTCACACTTATGATATTCCTGTATAAACTTTTGGATTGCCTCCTCTCTCTCCTTATCATGCTCATACAGAGTCCTTTGTAAGTTTTCAATCTTTTCATTTATCATGTTTGCCAACAGTGTTTGTAGAGCTATTTGGGAACTCTCCTCTTGATTATTCATTACCTGTTCTATCCCCTCATTATCAAGATTGGGAATTGAGATACTCGGACTTGCCATTTTTCTTGTGTTTTTCTGGCTTACTCTGCCCATTTGAGATGAAAATAGCACCAGTTTTGTGCTAGAACACTCTCTTAAGGCAAGCATCAACCAAATTCTGAATTTGCACAGTCAATAGTCTACAGATACAATAGTTCAACAGATACAATCTAGTTCAACAGATAAATCTATTCAATATCAAACAACTATATGTTAATGGGCTATGAACCGCAAAGAAGAATTTGGAAAACCAGAAATTATTAGGGTTAGGGAGCGATGTGGGTAAAAAATAGGAATAGATTGATGTCGGAAATCACAGGGAGTGTTAACTAAGTCCTAATCTCAAAGCAGGAAATAGGTTGGGTAGGATGAAAGTGGAGAGAGAGCAAAAATGAAGAAAGGGAAATGGAAAAGAAAAGAAACCAGAAAAAATAGAAAAATAAAACTTAATAATATTATGCAGGAATTCGACAAGAATCTATTTAAAGAAGACTGTGAATATAATGAGAGAAGGGGAGGGATATAAAGGAGATGTGAAAACTTAAAAATAAAATGCTTAAAATATTATATAGGTATAAAGAAGTATTACTGCTATTAAGGAATTTATGTCTCAGAGGTATTGAATTGAGTAATAAATTTGTGGATTAAATGTGTACACAATGGAGGATAGGGTCTAATATTCAACTCCAGGTTTATCTGAGGATGTGCAGGACAAGAGGTACATTCCATAAAGAAGAACGAAAGAGAGGAAAAGATGAAAAGGATAAGAAAGGAAGAAAAAAAGATCCGAAGTTCAGTAGAGCTAAACAAAAAACAAAAAGATAAGTAAAAAAGAGAAAGACATCAAAAAAGAAGGAAAAATGCACACATGTATCCCTAAAATAAAAATTGTAAGAGGGAAAAAAAAGTTACTGGAAAACATTTTTTTTTCAATCAAGACAAAAATTAATGATTAAAAACAGTTTTAGAAATGAAAATTTTTTTAATATAAGGTACCAAAAAAAAAAAAAAAGGAAGAAGAAGAAGAAAAAAAAATCTTTGATTTTTTGCAGAGGGGTGGGAAAAAATCCTGGATCTCCCTTGTGTCCGTAACCAGCCTCTTGTTGGAGTCTCTTGTCTGCTTTTGGTCCTTTGGCTTGGTTGGTTTCTTAAGTCAGTTTATTCTAACAGGCAGAAAAATGCTCTGCTTTACCCAGGATTTTGTGATTCTCCTCCCAGGCTAGTTCAATGGGAGTCAGATCTGCTTTGAGTATCACAAAAGTGGGAGATGCAGTGATGAGGCTAGGTTCTGGGTAGAGTTGAGGCCTTTCAACAAGCAGTAGCTTTTTCCTGGTGGCTAGTTTGTGAAAGACTCACAAAGCCCAGCCTGGAGCCATTCTCGGGTTTCTGTTTACTGAATTTCAATTGATTGTCGAGGCTTCTGTAGGGAGGGCCAGCCGCTGGCTCTGATTACCCAGTGAAGAATGCCACTACTAGGGCTGGCACCCAAGCTGGGTGACTTTTCCCTGGGTGGAGCTGAGTCTGGCAGGTCACAATGCCGTTAAGTTCTTGTGACCTGCTAAATGATTCATTTTATTCCAAGGCTTGAGTTGGAGCTCTTTGTCAGTATCCAAGATGGAGATCTCCAGTAGGGGGGGAGGGGTGGCATTCCCTCCTCTTCTCCCTGAGAAGGAGTGAGGACATCAGGCTTCTACTCACGCTGAGTCTTGGTTCCTGGGTCGTCTCTGGTCTGTGAACTGCAGGATGAAGATATCTGCTCCTTGTCGGTTCTTGCTGGTTTTGAGTAGAATCCGCTCACCTGCTGCATCTGGCTCCTTTGTCCCGGACTTTGTGTGGCTCAGGTATGGCGCCTGCAGTTGCAGCTGCCACTGCTGCCGCCACTGTGGCAGCTGCTCACAAGAGCTCAGATCTGTCTCCTTGCCTGGATTTTCCCTCTCTAGCCTGACTCTCTGTCCTGTGATGGCACAATTGGTGTGATTCTCTGGCTTAGGACTGTTCACTGGAACTCTAAAAGTGCTTTCTTTGTGAGAGCTCGTTTAGACTCCAGCTTCTCCACCATCTTCCCAGGTCTGACTTTCTTATATTCAAGTACAGTGATCTTCTCCTTCATCCACATTGCTGCAGATTTACCCAGATCCTGAGTTCAAATTTAAAGCTTGGAAGATTAAACATCACGAATTGCAAGCCAGTGAGTTAATTTTTTATTTTACTTTTCTCAGTATGGGCTTGAAGTCAGTTTGTGGCAACTCTGCCTCAACTTGGATCACCCTAGGCTGGGGTGCAGCGACTAGACCTACAGCTGCTTCTGGGATCCTAGACCCTCAGGTCTTGCAGGGAAAGCAATGCACAGAAAAATGTGGCCTTTTTATATTTCCTTCCTTTGCAAGGTGACCCTCATGGGTCTGAATGACACTGTTGCAAAGGGTACTTTACCTTGCATTGCTGAAGGCTGCCAGACTATCTGGGAACCCATAGGCCCACTTGGCAACATAGGCCCTGATTTCAAGTCCCCCTCCTAACACCAACCAATGGCAGGATATACTAAGAAAATTGTTCCCAACCATAGGAAGAACAATGGAATGTTATCAATGTCAATGTTCAATGAGTTGATCATGAATGATGCTACTATAAATTTAGGCAGCATCATTTCAGGAGGCTAATTGATTTTTATTTAGTATTTATGAAGCATAAAAAGAATATTATTACTTACAGGAATGCAATAATTTCAGGACACTGATTGATTTCATTAATAGTATAAGGATGAAAACAATAACATTAATGACATGGACGCATTATTAATACCCAGGAATTGGTAGGAATGTATTCTATATAACTGAGTAATATATAGACATCTTTAACACTCTATATAAATACATAGAAATATATATAAATACATATAAATACTTCCATCTGCAGGTCAATCTGTTCTTATTTTGCTAACACCTGGGGCTTGATCTCAGGTCCTGGTTATAGCCTTTCAGCTCAATTTGCCCCAGGATGGCGTGCTGACACTCACCCATTCATGAATTGGGCCTAATAGGCTTGTGGCTGTGAGATCAGTTGCCAGCATTCCCTAAAAATGAATTGTGGAGTAAGAAGTTGATGGCGACGCATGTTTTCCTTTTCTGTGAAAGTCCTGAGTGTCGGGTATGAAGTGGAATACATATGCTGACCTATATCTTATGTAATCAATGTTTTATGTGCCATAATAATCAAAATAAATTGTCAATACATGAATAAAACAAATAAAATAATTGCACTGAATGCAATATGGAGTCAACATATGTATGTAAATATGAATCATATATGTAAATTGTACATGAATAGGATGTTTTCTAGTGGTGGGGATCTATTTCAGGCCTAAAGAACCGACATGTATTTCTTGACTTCAAGGAGGCCAGCTTCCCCTTCCCACACAGTGCAACAGAGTTACCAAGACCATAGGTTCCAATCCCAGTCCTGGCAGAAAAATGTCACCTTTATATTATGTAATAGTATAGTAATTCTTAGGTATTTCATTATGCCTCCATTTTATGAATGTGATTGTTTAAATGCTTCATAAAGCATTAACTAACATCGATCAGTGTCCTATAAAATAATTCTATATAAATTTATCCTAGAATCATTCAAGGACTGCTCTTTCAATCATGACATACATCATATTCTATTGGTAATCATATGGACAAGAATAAGTTTCTTAGGATCTCCTTCCATTTTGAGGTGGCTGGACCAGGATTCCAACTGTGGGCTATAGCTCCTGCCACTTAAACAGGAGGATAGGGAACTTATCAGTCTGTCCAAGAACATCAGTAAGATCAATGATTAGGCAGGCACCAGTGGCCCTCAACAGTCTTCCTTGATACTTACAAGGCTGTGATGGGTGGATCATGGTCGAAGTCACACTAGGCAGGAAAGTCCAACTTCAGTGCCAATAAAGCCAGAATCCCTTCCCTGTGGCTCTAGTGTGGATGGCCAGCCTTGAGCAAAAGCAGCTCACAGACTGTGCCCATATCCTCAGTTCATGGTCTGGGACTGGGAACAAACAGCCATACACAATGATCTGTGCAGCCATGCGGCTAAAGCAGGTCACCCTATTGTCTCCAACTGAATTGGACATTGTTCCCTGGGAAAAGGGCTGGGGGAGCTGCTATCTTCTTGACTCCGCCCATGCTGTTTGCATCACAGGATTCTGGCCACACCCCCATTCTTTCATTGTTCTTTCTGACCAATGAGATACAAGAATGGCGGCCACGCCCACATTCCATGCTGCCTGGTAGCACCAGGATTCCCTCTGTTAGTTTACAACACTACCAGCAGTTGAGGAAGGTATAGATGGTTGAGTGGTGAGAAGAGCCTCAAGGCGACTGGAATAGAGAAGGAAATTGAGATGCCTGCCTAGTCCCCAGCCCCCCGCCCCCCGCCTTCCCAAGGTTCAGAATTTCAAACCAGGCAATGGCACCCTGCCAGGCTGTGTAAAGCCCCAACTTGGTCAAAGGCCTTGGTTCTCTGAGGACATGTGTCTGCAATGCCACTGCCATTCCCATTCGCCGCACCTGGAGCAGCCTCAAGCAACTTCCCCCAGGAGCACATGTGAGTGGCTGCCCCAAAACCACCCCTACACTGGGTCAGACACCCCTCTGAGGGCACCAAGACCCGCTACTTGTTTCCTCTCCCTGGCTCTGAGGAGCCACCTTTCTGTTTTGGGCATTTCTAAAACAGAGCCTCTATATGCTCTGGCTGGGCTGGATTGATGTCCTCCTATCTGTGACAGGTATGCTCCACCGGGCCTGGTCATCTGTAGTTGGGGTGGTAGACATGTAGCAACATGCACAGTCATCAATTTAGATGGATTATCTCAAACATTTCCTCCACAGCAGCCGAGTTTTTTTTTTAATTGTGAAAATACTGTCCAGAGGGGTTAAAATTACATGGGCAAGTTATGAGGACATATCTTATCAAGCATTGTAGCCTCCTCCTTTGTTTCCCCTTCCCATCCCATCCTTCCCCCACCCCCTATCCGATCCTCCCCCTCCCCCTACCAAAGTTGTCAAGTTCATTTTCTACATACCACTTCTACGTCTCATTGTTGCAATGGGTCCAACTTTAATCCCTATTTCAAAGATTTGTTTTTTCCCTTCCCCTCCATAAATTATAACAACATCAAATACAGTGAAAGCAGGGATTATACCGTGGGGGAGGGATATAAAAAGCAACAAATAAATAAATCTTATGAATGTACTAGAAACAATCGTATGAAAGAAAAAAAATTGAATAGATATCTTAGGGTTCTTTTCACTAATATGTATTTATCTGAACTTTTATGCTTGACTCAGATATATACTAGTTATTGCAAATAAGGGAAACCATGGGACCTATCTTTCTGTGGTTCTGGCTTACTTCACTTAATATAATATTTTCCAAGTCTTTCCATGTCCTAACAAATAGAGCAATGTCATTCATTCTGATGGAGGCTTAGAATTCCATTCTGTATATATAACCCAATTTTTTGATCCATTCATCTACCGAAGGGCATCTGGGTTGCTTCCATATCTTAGCTATGGTAAAAAAGGCTGCAATAAACATAGTTGTGCTGGTAGCTTTAGTGTGGTCTTCTTTGTAAATATTTGGGTAAGTGCCCAAAAGTGGGATTGCTGGATCATAGGGGAGCTCTATGTTGAGTGCTTTGAGGAACCTCCATAGAGCTTTCAAAAGAGGTTGAACAAATTTACACTCTCACCAACAATGAAGTAAGGTTCCCTTCTGTCCACATCCCCTCCAGAATCTGTTATCAGAGTTCTTCATTATAGCCATTCTAACTGGGGTGAGGTGGTATCTCGATGTTGTTTTCATTTGCATTTCTTTTATGGCTAGAGAGGTTGAGCATTTCTTCATTTGTCTATTGTCCATCCTTCTTTCCTCTTCAGAGAAGTTTCTCTTTAAGGCTTTAGCCTTATTTATTGGGCAGTTGTTTCTTTGAGGATTTGTTGTTGGGGGATTTAATTTTTTGAGTTCCAAGTATATTTTAGATATGAGACCCTTGTCTCTAGTATGGCTAGTGAAGATTATCTCCCAATCCGTGGGCTTTCTATTGATCTTGCTAACTATGTCCTTTGACATGCAGAAGCTCTGCAACTTTGTGCAATCCCATTTGTCCAACCTTTCTTTGATTTCTTGTGTTTCTGGGTCTCTATTAAAAAAATTCAACCTGTGCCAAGGAGACCTAGGATTTCTCCTATTCCATCCTGCAATGTTTTCAGAGTGTCTGATTTGTCTCCGAGGTTTTTGATCTATTTGGAATTGATTCTGGTGCAGGGTGATATATTCGGATCTAACTTTAGTTTTCTATAAGTAGTTAACCAAATTTTCCAGCACCCTGTACTGAAGAGGCTGTCTTTCTTCCATTCTATTATTTTAGCTCCCTTATTGAAGGGTAGTTGGCTATATGTCTGTAGGTTCATTTCGGGGTTTTCAATTGTATTCCATTGGTCCTGAGGTCTGTTCTTAAGTCAGTACCAAGCTGTTTTGATTACAATTGCTTTGTAGTAGAGTTTGAAATTTGGTATGATATTCCTCAAGCACAGTTTTTTCTGTTGAGGATCGTTTTGCTATTCGGGGTCTTTTATTATCCTCTATGAATTATTAGATTGCCTCTTCTCTTTCTTTGAAGAATGAGGTTGGAATATTGATAGGTATCGCACTGAATTTGTAGAGAGCCTTGGGAAGGATTGCAGTTTTCACGATGTTTATCTTTCCAATCCATGAGCATGGGAGTTTTTGCCACTTTTTAAGATCTCTTTTGATTTCCTTTTTCAGGTTTTTAAAATTTTCATCATAGAGTTCCTTCACTTCTTTGGTTAAGTTAATTCCCAGGTATTTTATTTTTTGTGGGGATATTACGAATGTAGATGCTTTCCTAATTTCAGCCACACTTTTCTCATTGTTGGTATACAGAAAAGCCATTGATTTTGAGGGGTTAATTTTATACCCTGATACTTTGCCAAAGTTTTGAATCAGCTTGAGTAATTTGGGAGTGGAGTATATTGGATTCTTTAAATACAAGATCATGACATCTGCAAAGAGGGAGAGTTTCACTTCTTCTTTCCCTATTTGGATCCCTTTATGTTTGCATCTCGTCTTATTCCTGTAGCTAGGCATTCTAATATTAGATTGAAGAGAAGTGGTGAGAGTGGACCTTCTTGTCTCGTTCCTGAGTTAAGAGGAAATGGCTTTAGTTTTTCACCATTAAGTATAATGCTGGCTGTAGGTTTGTCATATATAGTCTTTATTGCATTGAGGAAAGTTCCATGGATTCCTAATTTTTCCATAACCATCATCATAAAGGGGCGTTGGATCTTGTCAAATGCTTTTCCTGCATCTATTGAGATAACCAGGTGGTTGTTATCTTTGCTCCTGTTGATGTGATGAATTATATTAATTGATTTGCGTATATTGACCCAGCTTTGCATCCCTGAAATGAATCCTGTTTGATCAAGGTGTAGAATTTTTTGGATGAATTGTTGAATTTGATTGGCCAACATTTTGTTGAGAAGTTTTGTATCAATGTTCATCAAATAAATGGGTCTATAGTTATCTTTCTGTGATGTGTCCCTGCATGGTTTGGGCATGAGGGTTATTATGGCTTCATAGAATGAGTTCAGTAGTGAACTTTCTCTTTCAATTTCATTGAAGATTTGGAGGAGTATTGGTATGAGCTGTGTTTTCAAGGGCTTATAGAATTATGCTGTAAAGCCACCTGGTCCTGGGCTTTTCTTAGATGGAAGGTGTGTTATTGATGTTTCTATTTCAATGCTTGATATGGGCCTGTTAGGATGGTATAACTCATCTTGGTTTAGTTTTGGCATGTCAATATTTGCTAGGAAAAGGTCCATTTCTGCCAAGTTCTCAAACTTATTAGCATAAAGTTTTGAGAAGTATTCCCTTATAATATTCAGAATCTTGGTTGTTTCTGTGGTAATGTTTCCATTCTCATCTCTGAGTTTATTTATTTGGGTGTGTTCTCTTCTTTTTCTTATAAGATTTTCTAAGAGTCTTTCAATTTTGTTAATTTTTTGGAAGTAACAAATCTTTGTTTTGTTGATTCTTTCTATGATTTTTTTTGGATTCTAATTCATTTAATTATGATTTAATTTTAATTATTTCTTACCATCTACTGGATTGGGGATCATCTTGCTGCTCTTTTTCAAGGAGACTCAGATGTCATATTAAATGGTTGGTTTCAGATCTCTCCAATTCGTTGATGTATGAACTCACAGCTATAAAGTTGCCTGTGAGTACTGCCTTTGCTGTGTCCCAAAGGAGCTGGTAATTTGTGTTTTCATCAACATTTGAATTTCTTTTCTAATCTCTTCAATGACCCACTCGTGATTCAGCAGTGTGTTGTTCCAGTGTGTTACAGGATTTTCTCTGGTGGCTTTTCCTTTTGAGTTTTAATTTTTTTCCCTTGTGGCCTGAGAGAATGCAAGGTATTACTTCAATGTTTCTGAAAAGTGATAAAATTATGAGAGGAAGAAAAAAATTAATAGAAAAAAATTAAAGTAAAAAATTAAAAATTAAAAAAAAACTTTTAGAAAAAAATTGTAAAAGGTACAAAAAAAGAGTTCTTTGATTTTTTTGTGGGGGATGGGAAGATCCTGTATCTCCCTTGTGTTCTTAACCTGTCTCTTGTTGGAGACTCTGGTCTACTTGTGTTTGATTTTCCTGTGGTTTAATGATTTCTTAAGTCAGTTTGAGCATGCAGAAAAATCACAGCAGACGATTCTTGAACCACTGGTGAAGGTCTGGGTCGGTTCGTAACAATCAGACCTCATTCTCCTCACAGGACAGTTGTGAGGAAACAAGGGATTTATACAGAGGGATCTCTGGAGCATGGCTAGGAACAGAGGGAGTAGTCTTCAGATAAGGTTCTCGGCAATTCTGTGAGGAAATGACAGGAAGATAGCCAGAAAGGGCTCAGGCAGGGCCTGTTATTAATTGTGCAACAGATGTGGGATTATGAAACAAAACATGGCTCTCTCTCATCATTACCCTATCCCCATGAGGAAGAGGATCCTTCACTGTGTTGAGTTTTGCAGCTGGAGATACCAAGGCAGAGAGAAGCCAGGTGACCTACTTATGACTTCAACTTCAGAGGAAGCTCTGCCTGACTTTGCTAAAATGCTCCCTAGGACAATGGGTGCTATTCAGTCCGCTTCTTGTGGTAGAAAGTCCACTTCTTGTCAGTCGTGGGGCTAGAACTCTAGGCATGGGCCATGTTCCCAAAAGCCTCAGCAAAAGGCTAGTGTTCTACCACTTGTGCCCACAACACTACTTTTGATTTTCTGGTGGTTCTTTGGAGATAAGAGTCTCACAGACGTTCCTGCCTGGGCTGGTTATGAACCATGATCCTCATATCTCAGCGTCCTGTGTAGTTAGGATTAGAATTCTGAGCCACTGGCACCAGACTTAATTGTAATTCTGACTTTTTTTCTCTCTCTCTTTCACAAGAACTGGTCAAATGGGTGCTGGAGGAGGGGGCCCAGCATCCCCATGTGGCTGGAACCCAAGGTTGGCCCTCTCATTCTGGAGGTTGGCTGTGGGTCAGGAGCTGTCTCCTCAGCTTGTTGAAACAGCTCCATGAGATAAGCCCTTCTTTTACCTGGATAGAGGGTAACAGTTATTCATTGTCCATCCAGCCTTACTAGACTTATTGTATTGCATTGCTTTCTACATCATTTTCTAGCACCTGGCCAAAATTATGATATGTATTTACAGAATGAAAATGTAATGCCATCTTAAGAAAGTTATTTAGGGCTCCGGGAATGTGGCTTCATGGTACGGTGTTTGCCTAGCATCCATGAAACCCTGGGTTCAATTCCTTAGTAACACATACACACACACAAAACCACTGGAAGTGGTGCTGTGCCTCAAATGATAGAGAGCTAGCATTGAGCAAGAGAAAAAAAGCTCAGGAAAATTCCCTACCCCTGAGTTTATGCCCCTCTACTGGCAAAAAGAACAAAAACAAATCAAATCAAAAGAACACAAAAACATTCAGTTAGTAAATGCAAAATAAATAACCCACACTTGGAATATATAATTGCTCCTTCCATACTGACCCCTGACAACAGTTCCTAATTCATGTACTTTACTTATATGAGGATACTGTGTTGAAAAAATCTTGTTCATTAAGTCACAGCAATTAATGCCAGGGATGTGCTTAGATGTCAGGTAACGTTTAATTCTGGAAATTCAACCATTCCAGGATTTGTGTCGTCACTGTTAATCACAAAGGGAATGGTAGGCTATGTGTGACTTTGAAATCTTTTTGGACAGTTATGGCACCAAAAATGCAGAGGTTAATTAATAGTTGTGAAAGAAAATAAGGAATAACTCCAGATAGAAGGAATAAATGATAGTAATTAAGGTATACCAGAAACTGTTCTTGAGAACCATTTTTGGTTATTGTAGAACTAATTGTTAGCTAGGCTGTTCCTCATTGCCTTTAGCATTCTAAATCTCTTAGGCTAGCTCTTAATCTCTGTGTGATAAATGTATCTCCTTCTAAGCTATTCTTTCATACCTTATCTCCTTTGCTTTCTAAAAATCTTATTCTTTCTATATTTCTCTATGAACATTTCCTGATACTAAATACACCTATACAGATGGCACAGGATGCTAATGTAAGGGTCCCATAGCTCATCAGTCATTAATGTAACAAAATGGAAAGGAGGACATATCTATTGCTACTTCAATTTTTCTGAATTGCTGCAATATCATTTGGTTAAAATTTCCATTCTTTTTCTACACAGTGTCATTCAGTGCACATAAATGCAACTATCAGCCAGGTGCTGGTGGTTTACTCCTGTAATCCTAGCTACTCAGGAGGTTGAGACCAGAGGATTGTGGTTCAAAGCCAGCCTGGTCAGGAAAGTCCACGAGACCCTAACCTTCACTTAACCACCAGAAACCCGGAGGTCATGTTCTAGCTTAGCACCCAGGATCAGAGTTCAAGCCCCACAACCAACAAAAAGGTGAAATATGACTTTAAGTTTCCCCAAAAGGAATGACAAGTTCAATAATCTTCCCAAACAAAAAAATTCCAAAATGATTCAGTGCACCTACTTTTGCTGAGTTATGTTATGGATTCTTTTCTGGACATATGCTCTAAAAACAAATCATTTAACTAGGGATACAGGTGGACCCATTTCAACAATGAGATTTACAAGTCATTATGTCGAAAAACGAACTTTACAACATTGGTGGGGGGGAGGATCGGGTTTGGGGCGGGGGGAATATGGGAAGGGATGGGAAGAGGAAACAAAGAGGAGGCAACAATGATTGATAAGAAATGTACTCGTTATCTTGCCCATGTAATTGTAACTCCTCTATACGTTATGCTCACAATAATAAAGAAAGAAAAAAACTTGTAAAATATTAGCTTTACAATAAACTTCATCTAATATTTCTCGTTTGAAAAAAGAAGTCTATACAGTTGATGTCACTTGGCTTTCTTACTATCTTAGTTTAAAGCCAAACCAGGCAGGAGAGGCTGTCAAACTCTTATTTGTAATTACACAGCAAAAAAGCCAGAAGTGGAGTTTTGGTTCAAGCAGTAGAGTACTAGCTTTGGGGGTAGGTGAGCAGGAAAGAAAACTGTTCAGGGACAGGGTTCAGCCTCTGGGTTCAAGCCCCAGAACCAACACAAGCTAAACACAAAAGCAAACAAAAAAACAGATATTTCATTGGACCCTCCTTAAAGGAGTATTGGTCTGAGAAATGGCTCCTTTTGCTGATCATACGCACTGGATGCTTTTTTGGAATCCTTATTGCTCTGGAGAACTCAGGACCAAACTAAAGTAATTGATAACTGACTTCTGCAACAAAAGAATCATCTCGGGGTGAAATATCCATCCAAAAAACACTATAAAACATCCATGTCTTTGTTTCATTGCAGTAGAATTTTTTTTGGGGGGATCCAGTCTTGGGCCTGAACTCTGGGCCTGGGCGCTTTACCTCAGCTCTTCAACTCAAGGCTAGCGCTCTACTACTTGAGCCACAGCACCACTTCTGGCTTATTTTTGCTTATGTGGTGCTGAGGAAGTTTACCCAGGGCCTCAGGCATGCAAGGCAAGTGCACTACCACAGAGCCAACTTCCCAGCCCCTGAAGAAGAACATATTTAAAACAACGTTCTTTCTTTTTGTTCTATGCTGGCCATCAAATGGCACATTATATCTTTTTGTAATACTCTCAACTAGAAGTTTACAGAAAAATTATATATAAGTAAAAACACACTAGAAAAATTCAGGGACAAAGTTTCCTTCAAGCCTTCAGATTCTCTTCGTTTACAGTATAAAGGAAAGCACATGTTAACTTGAACTTTGTCAATACTCTATGTTCCATTCCTCTACTGGGATCAGTTTCCATATCCAGTAACAGTTACTTCCAGGAACAACCTATGGTGCTGCTTGAGGTATAATGAATGATTTCTGGCTTCACCGAAATAACACAAGAACACATTTGGACCTGATGTAACACGTATTTCAGAGACAACTTAGTAAAGAGAAAATATGAAATTTATATTTCTTATAAATACATTATTCATGAGTATATTGAATTCAAAATTTGTAAATTCTCTGTAAATTAAGGCGAATTTTAAAGAGGAAGAAGGTTCCTAGATCATTTTTTTGTGAGTATATGTGCTGCACATTATTTCCCAAGTGTACATGAATTTGTTAACTCGTGTTAACTATAGCAATAATAAGAGAAAGAGAAATTCTGTGTTTAAGTATAAAGGTTCAATACACTATAGAAGACTCTACAAATAAGACCACATTGAAACAATAAAGCCAAGTCCAATATGTAGATTTATGAGAGTGATATAGAGAAAGCATTACTCCTACGTGGAACCCGAAGTATGAGGCCACTCCCTTCCTAATCACGCTTGCTAATGACACAACTTTGTAGAAATTAGAATGGAAGAATAATTCTGTTTCCAATGCAAGTCAGATATGGATTTAATAAGGAAAAAATTCCATCTTGAGAGAGCAGGGATTATACTAGCCATCAACTGGTGGATAAGATCACATTTTTTTCTTTCCTTTACTTATATATTTTTTGTTGGTGGTGGTCTTGGCACTTGAATTCTGGGCCTGGGCACTGTCCCTCTGCTATTCCGCTCAAGGCTAATGCTCTACCACTTTATCCACAGTGCGGCTTCCAGTTTTCTTGCAGTAAATTGGAGAAAAGAGTCTCCTGGACTTTCCTACCTGGGCTGGCTTTGAACCCCAATCCTCAGATCTCACCACCACCCAGCTTAAGATCACATTTCTAACCGTGTACATTCAACATATGTAATGTGTATGTTCATCTATCTTTATATGAATTCTTGAGTTAAAAATCTGGGTTACAGCTTAGACTTTACACTCACAAAAATGTTTGTAGTTTAAAAGTTGTTTCTACTGGATAAATGAAACCTAAGTATGTAAAGGAGTCTGGGAAGTTCAGATTGCATCCAGCCTGGGCAGAACAGTGTTTGAGACACTATCTGTAATTAACCAGCCAAAAGCTAGATTGGAAGAATGGCTCAGGTGATGGAATAACAGTCATGAGCAAGAATGATGAATAAGAGCTTGAGGCTTTTGCATACATACATATAAACATACACATACACACAGAGGCACTTATATGTGCACACACATATACACAAATGAAGCAACTCTCAGAATATGTAGAAAAGTTAGAAAATAATAGAAAGTATGTCCTGAGTGAGACTAGAATCAAGTGGTAATTTTTAAAATTAGAAATTAATTTTTAAAATTAAAATACTAAAGTGAACTTTCTTCAAAAAAGTTTGAGAATATTACATAAGTAGGGACCAGAGATAGTAAGAGAGTCAAGTAATCAATATTAAAGGGATAGGATCCATGGAGGAATGAATCAGAGACCCGGCAGGTGCATTTGAAAATGTTCATACCCTGTGTCAAATGTTAGAACATCTTTGAAAATAGTGCATGAACAGTCTGAGAAGTCTAGTGGATAATATCACTGGAAAAGTTCAGAATTGATAGTCTGTATCTAGATTAAATAAACCAAGAAGGGGCTGGGAAGGTGGCTCAGTGGTAGAGTGCTTGCCTTGCATGCATGAAGCCCTGGGTTTGATTGCTCAGCACCACATAAGCAAAAAGAAAAAAGCCAGAAGTGGCTCTGTGGCTCAAGTAGTAGAGCACTAGCCTTGAGCTGAAAAGCTGAGGGACAGCATTCAGGCCCAAATTTCAGGCCCCATTACTGGACCCCAAAATAAATAAACAAACAAACAAACAGATAAAGAAATAAACCAAGAAACTATGGTGGGGCAATGTGATGTAAGCCTTGAATTCTAGCACCCAAACTGACAGGAGATTAGAGACTGGAATTACTACTGAGAACTTCGCTGGACCAGGTAGTATAATTTTGTCTTAATGAAACAAACAAAACAAGAAAGGAATACACAGTTGGAAATTTGGGCTAATTTTTTCATTATGTTTTGAGAAGCCAAGTTTTCTATTGAAATACAACTAATCCTCAGTTTTGTTTTATTTTATTTTTTATTTTTTTACTCTTTTTTTTTTTTTTTTTGGTTCCGGTTGTGGGGCCTGAACTCTGGGCCTGGGCACTGTCCCTCATCTCTAGAGCTCAAGGCTAGCACTCTACCACTTGAGCCACAGCGCCACTTCCAGCTTTTTTTTCTTTTTCCTTATGTTGTGCTGAGGAATTGAACCCAGGGCTTCATGCATTCGAGGCAAGTGCTCTACCACTAAGCCACCTTCCCAGCCCCTCCTCAGTTGTGTTTTAAATGCGCTCTTCATTACAGAACATTCCTAGATGCAAAGTGGTTCATGATTCCCATCCAAAATTTGAAAAAGTAAGTAATCATCATTCTGTTAGATTCCAAGGAAAGGATGAAGGATTACAAAAGCTTAAGCCTGGAGGAATAGCAAAGATTACCTAATGTAGGTCTTTATAGATCTTGCTAAATTGGAGTTTAGACTTCAAAAAATATTTTGGTTTCATTTGTAATTTCATATTCTATAGGATACTACAAAATTCTTTTTAGGTAGAGGGTTTAATTGACAAATTTACAGATGTTTCTTGCATTCTATTTACCTAGCATATTGTTTCAAGCGAGTTATAATTAGAACTCAGTTAATAGATAATTCTAACTTCATGTAGAAAATGATAATGTGAATAATTTAGACAGAGTTGCCAAGAAATTGATGATATTAATTTATAAATTTAGAAAAAGCAATTTTTGAGGCTTTAATATAACATGGTATGAAGAGAATAATTGTGTGACATCTTCTTTCTTCTACCTGTATGTAACCCAGGAAGCAATTTCCTTAATTACGTGCCTTTGTATACAGTGAGAAAAATGCTAGGATTTGGGTTTGTTTTTATTTTTGTTTTTGTTTTATTGCTTTGTCATAGGGCTTGAACTCTGGACCTGGACACTGTGTCTGAGCCTGTTAAGCTCAAGGCTTGTGCCCTACCACTTCAACCTCAGTACCACTTGTGTCTGGCTTTTGCTGAGAAGTTTATTGGAGATAAGAATCTAGGGAACCTTCCTGCCTGGGTGGGCTTTGAACTGTAATCTTCCAATCTTTAGCATCCTGAATATCTATGATAGTAAAAAAGTATAAATATAAATAATATTTGCAAGAATATCAGTGGAGGAAAAATGATGCAACCTAGTATGTTGTGGTGTTCTTTCTGGAACACGGAGGGCACCACATTAGCAAGGTGTAATATTTTTCCCAATACAGATAATCTATTTGTGATGTGAATTAAGGGAATTTTGAGGTGCACCCTACAAGTTGGAAACTGTTGGTCTAGGATGACTTTATGGCATAAATTTTGGGATTGATGTTCATAGAAATAATAGCTTAATCTGATAAAAAAAATTGCTTACTCTTGAAGAATTAATTATAACCGGTGCTTTATAGTTTTATCCTATACCAGAATGTGGCTATTTTTCTGTTCACTTCTCAATCTGTAACACCCCATTGGAAAATGCATCTATTGCAGAATTACATAACACGGAAACAGGAACTATTTTGAATCTCTCAGGTATGGAATGTTGAGAATTTGAAAGTGAGTAGTTATTAGTCATAGGAATTTTGAAGAACACACATATTCTGTCCTCTTAACAACTTATTTACTTTTAAAAGTTATGGGTTTCCATAGAATTAAATGTTTTCCGGTTTTAGTATGAGAAAGTACTAATTTATTCTTTTTTGAAAATATTGGCAAGTATATTGTGAAAAAATTTTCTAGTTGGATAACATTCAAGTTGATGGCCTCTGATAAAGAAGGGGTAATTAATTCAAATTATATGCCAAATAGCACTGAATTTTTAAAAAGTTACTACATAAAGAATAATATTTACTATACCAATACAGTGAAATTTTATTTCATGCAGCTTATTTTTTAAATTTAATTTTAATGTGAAAGTGATGTGGGTTAGCAATTGTAAGGCAGTGAATACATAACTTTTCAAACTTGTTATGCCCTCTCTCATTTTTTCTCACGTTTTTCCTTCACACCCAAACCCCTCACACGTTGTAATGTACATTTCCAACATATTGTCTTTTGAGTATTGCTATTGCATTGGTTTGCTTTTTGTCCTTTATCTCGCCATTTTGTTGTTTCTCTTCCCTTCCCTAATTAAGGTAAATGTATACACAATACACAGGGTACCAAAATCAAACACAGTAGGAGTTATACCATAGGGGAAAAACCCAAGGAAAATAGAAATCACATAGTACATTAAAAACAACAACTGCAAATAAATATCTCTTTCCATATCTTGGAGTTCATTTTGCTCCGCATCAGCTTATACCTTCATATATATGCGTAACAAAGCCACTGGAAAATAATAGTTTCATGGATACTATATCATGAAAACAACATGTTAACTGTTTTTGATGATAAACGTGGAATTAGGATTGGTAAATTTGAGATTCTGATAAAGGAATTTCAAAAGTGTTTTAAAATTATGACACGTAAATTTTAATTGTTCTAACTTTTAACTTAGCCTATTCAGAAAATTTAAAATTTCCTGGGAAAATAGGCTTTCATGCAAAGAAATCCATGGAGACTTAGCTGAGAGGGAGCAATGTGGGTAAGGTGGCTCATTTTCACAGTAAACAAACAAACCTCTCAAACCTTGCTGTAAATCCTGTATAGGTTCCCATGAGAATTGTCCTTACCCAGGAAATATACTCTTACTGTGTGAAACAAGGTTGTAGTGGAATTTAAATTCAAAGTTTTTTTTAAAATAAGACATCAAAATTTGTGAATTGACCTTTAATTACTAAACAGCAATTCTCTTAAAAAGCTTATTTGGGTCAAAATATTTAGGGAGAAAGTGTCCTGCACAATGAAAGAACGTATTGAGTTTACACTTCTCTGTTTTAATACTTTCCACAATGTCTTTGCACGTGAAGCACTGAAACACAGAAAAAATTCTGATTGGATACTTCAATGATTTCACATTTCTAAGTAGCTCAAAAATATAATATCCTTATTAACATGAGATAGTGAAAACTTCTCCTATTTCATAAGCCCAAAAGATCGGGGATCAGAAAAGATTCGAGCAAATAGAAAAGGTAAGAAAACACGATATTAGAAGACCTAGCTAAGCGTTTTGGTTTCAGCAATGGAGGGGGCCAAAACTATTCTATATAGTGATATAGATTGTGTTAATCTTTTTGCTACCTAAAGTAATTTTACAGAGCTTATTTGGTTCAGTATAATGCAGAATAAATTGAATGAAGACATGAAAATAAATTCCACCTCCAAATAAAAGAGTTTTCAAAGAGAAACCATGAAGATGTAGCAGTGGGGGAAGCCTTATGGTGCTTCAGCTTCTCTAGAATTGAAGCCAAGAACCTGTGATTAATTGGAAATCAGGCAAGAGCTAAGAAGAGGACATAGAAGTAGGACATAGAAGTATTGTCCTTTGTAACAGACAATATCATCCAAGGAATTGGTGATTTAACTCTATTCTTCTCATACATCTTGTTGAGCAAATACAAGACCAAGAGGAAAATAACCTATTGAAATAATTTTGCAAAGAATAACTTCACTGTTCCTGATATGGTATCTAAGGAGATTCTCACGAGAGAAGATAAAAGTTTTAAGAGAGAAGATAAAAGTGGAGTATTCTTAGGATTCCTCTAAGCATCTTGTTAGCAAAATATCTTTGAGGTTAGAAGTGATTGAACCAAAAAGTGGTGGAATACTTATTTTTGTGGGCACTTTAGACACAAGAAGATTTCAAGGTAAAAAAAAAGAAAAATTATAGCTAAATATTTGTGATTATAGGTTCTTGGACTGGATTTTTGGAGACAAAGTTTTGCATTAGCGTTGGTCCGCATTAACATAGTTGTTGGATTTTCGTGGCAACCAAATGAAAAGGGGAAGTTTAATGGACTCGCTTGAACAAGTAAACAGCATGATAGAAAATAATGGCAAATAATATTTAATGAATTATTTTGAACAATTACTTTGTGAGAACAAAGAAGGAAAGATATAATTCAAAATTACTTGACATTGTTAAAAGTATGAAAATGGAGTAGTGAGGAGATTGAGAGAAAACAGAGAGGACTGTTTTCTCTCCAGTGGAGAAATAGGTTCTTGATCTTGTTTCTTCCATTCTGTCTTCACAAGCTATCAAGTGTGACTCAGGACTGGAGTATCCAGTTCCGACAAAGAGCACTCGCAGAAGAAAATATTTGCAGAAGATATAGGTGATTTATAACCTTAGACAATCTTTCTAAATCTGGTCAAAATTCTCCCCTACCCCAAACTGCCCTCTTTGAACAGATTGTTTGCTTTTCCAAAGACTGCCCTTCATTAACTGCTTAAAATTTTGAGAGGTCATATTCATACTCTCTAGAGATTGCTGTTTGGTTGTCATTTTTGTGTGTTGTTTTTTTTTAACTGAATTTCAAAAGGTTGTACAAGTGTTTTACAATTAAATATGTCCATCTGATTGTCTAATGCTCCTGGATCAGAGTCACTCCTTCTATCAATGTCAACCAACTCTTTCTCCAAGATTGAATTCAGATTTAGCACTTCCTTCATTACATATGTACATTGAGTATTCTAGCTGTACTTGCCCCGTGTTCCATTTTTCATTCATTCTATTTCTTTATTATTGTTCCTCTCTGGTTTCAATTTCCTGATAGTCATTCTGTTAAACTGCCTGTTAATACTTTGAAACGTTTATATACATTCCATTGAGTTTCACTCCCACATATACTTGAACTGATGTCAGCTTATATTTCCATAATTCATTCATCTGCAATAACAACTAGCAAGACTGGAGATGTGAAGCACTTAGACATGATTTTATATCTTTAGTCAACAAGAAAATTTAAAAATGGCTTAGAATTTATTTCTAACTACCAGTTTTTATAAATTGCTTTGTAAAATGGTGTATGATTATTTTATTTTACATAGGATAATTTTTTCTACTACCTATAAGTTTTGGAAAAAGAAGAAAACTAAAATTTACTACTTAGAGGAATATGATACAAATAAAAGACAGATTTTATTTTTGTCACATTTCTCATTAGTACCCATATTCAAAACTTAAAGTCATATTTCTTACTATGTTAGACAGATAGGGAAAATATAAAACAACACATGATAAGGCAACTATTAGTGACTTTTTAAAATGTACCTTCTTATGTGATAAAATTTACTTTATTAGCTAATATTTGGGTTTGAAATATGGGAGGCTGATCTATTTAACACATTTCTGGAAGGCACCTACTGAACAACACAAATGGTGGGGAGTACTATTTCTACACTTTGATGAATGGTTGAACTTGTTTGCTATTGGTGCTGGGTATGTAAATCAACTCTATTGTAACTAGCTCCCTACACTTGAAATCCTGGTAATGTCACTATCATCTACTTGTCAAGTGCTATTTTGGCAAATGTGATTTTAAATAGTTTATTTGAAAATGAATATACTTTCAGGAGATTAAATATAGGTTATCTTTGGTTTGAGAATGACAACATTTTTTTATACTACAGAACCTCATTTTACTGAAGTACCAGTGTTTTGAAGCACTAAGGATCTTCTCAATTAATGTTTTTCTAAATTATATTTGACCTCTAAATCAAGTATTCCTAGCCTTGTTAGGCCACTTATGGATCTATCATTACAGAATCTATTTTTTGGCTGCACTAAAATCTTTCATTAATCATTAGGAGAGGGGTATTAAAAATAATCTTGTTCATTTGTAATTTTGTTGACTCATATGGGCTGATCATCTGTAAATTGAAAGTTTGAATTATAGTACTTTCTCTCAGATTTTGTGATCTCATCTTTCATTTTAACTTGCCTTGCATTTCACAATTGAATTCTGCTAATTCTTGTAAGGAAGTGGGGTCCTGAAATATTATAGGAAATGAGAAATTGAGATGTCTTCAATTATTTTCTGTTGGCATGTTGCATGGGCCTATGTGAGAAGTCTTGCCCTTGTTATCTGATGATACAGATAACTAGGAACTGGTATCCTCGGATCCGTGGGTCCTTCAGAAAAATAATAGATTTTAGACATCATATCAGCAAAATTTGGGTATAATCTGTAAGAATGCTTCAGAAATATGGAGAAAAACACTTTGGGACCAGCGAGTTAAAACAATAAACAGAGCATCAGAGTAAAATCCGTTATAGATTAGCAGAAAACAATATTGTTATTTTACCATGTGATTTCAGAAGATCACGAACACATAGAACGTATCACAAGTTTATACCGAAGATATTGCATTGATACTTTTTATATTCTAATATATATCCTAAATCTAATTATTTATATTCCATTCTATTTATCAGAATAAGTGTCAATATATTTGTCAAATTATCAATTCTAGTAATATTCATTGTGTGAAATTTAAAATCAGCACATACTTTATATTTATAAATATAAAATATATAAGTATATATAATATAAAAATTGTTTTGCATTGTTGTGTTGTGGTTAGGGAATCAAAGGCAACTCTATTTTAAAGTTTTCTTCCATTATCTCCACCTCAGTGTTTGGTAGAGTTAGACTTAAAGCTTTACCATTTGTAGATTTACAGCCTAGAGGCAAGAGGAAACACTGTGATTAAAACATTACCAATTTAAGGGCTAATTTCAAGGAGAAACATATGGACTTTTCCAGGAGCTATGGAAATATTTGGTGATAGAGAGTCAGTAGTGTAAGTTCCTGCCTGGTTGGATGATAGACAGGCCAGGACACTAGGTAATCATGCATATGAAAATTTTTTCACCTTCTTGGCTTTAGCTACTTTTGAAATGATAAGTATAATAAACAATTATATTTTGATAAAATACCTTCTATTCTGAAGAATTCTGTCTGAACTGTTCATCTCTCTATGATCCCTTGTAACTAAGATTAATTTTGTTCCAGTAAGACAATCTATGCTGTCAGGGTGAGATATTCTGGTTGGTCTGTTCCTACAAGGAAGAAGGGTAAAGGTTCAGGTAGACATTTGTCCCAGCAAGACCTAATTTGGGAAATTTTAATCTGCAGAAGTTTAGAAGTAGCTCTCAAGCAAGGCTTACTTTGAATCAATTAGCTCTACAAAGCTAACTCAGTTGATAAATAAGTACTTGAAAAGCCATCACCTTTGGACTTAGCTTTAAAGGCTTCAAAGTATGATCAAATTTAAAATGAAAACGACAAAATAGTCATTGACAAAAAAATTGTAAATATGAGCAATCGACCAAATGATATAAGCTTTTCCACTATACACAGAATTTTAGAGAAATAAGATCAATCGCAATTTAAGGAACAATAAGTGTTCCTTGTTACAAATAGGCAACCATGGATATATGCCTGTATAAAGATTGCATCATTAAGTATTTAAATTTAGAGGGTACTTCATGCTTCAGCAGCAGGTCTACCCAAATTACAATAACACAGAGATGAACATGGCACTTGCACAAGGATTATATGAAAATTTGTGAAGTATTCTATAGTTGTCATTCTTCTGATGCAAGAAATATAAAAACAGTTATTAAAAAGTTGATTACAAAAATACAAGTGTAACAATACATGTAATTCATAGAATTAAAGGTTAGTTTGACATCAGTATATTAAATCTTCACCTTAGAAAGGCCTTTACATTGCATAACCATTACAAAACTGAAATTAGACAACATTGTCATGTTATCCCAAAGAAATAAAATAATATAAGGACCTAGGATAAAAAGGAATTTTAAACTTCTTCTATATGGAATGCAATCTGAAAGGACACATTTATTAATGAAACTATACATTATATAAAAATGTAGAATTCAAAGTATTATATCTAGGAGCGAATGAAATAGATTATGGATATTGTACAAACATAGATATACTTGTTTCCCAAAAGCACCATTTCAACAGATAAGTTAAAATTATTTCTGATAAAAAAATCACAATCTCTGCAGAAATCATTATAGATGTATACAAAAAACTCTTGAATGCATTTTGACATCAGAGTCAGGCAATTCACTTGGAAGAATACCATGGAATCCATGAATTTTAAAAGTAAGATATTGCTGTTGCTTTTTATTGTGAAAAAATGTGTAGGGCCACAGAGGATGGACTGGCATTTTTGAAATTTAATAAACTTAACCAAACCATTACGACTTATGAGAACAATTTGTACAGCCTTCCACAACTTCAAAGAGGTAGTGATACATACTTTTCCTTTTGGCAATATTAAATGCAATTTCTTCCAAGCTGTTCTTCAAACCTGGTTTGATATAATGGTTCAACAGAGTATCATTTCGATTTATATTCCCAGCAGCAACATGCAAGGAGGACCAGAGGCCTTTAATTTGGGGATTGGTATCTGCCACTCTGGTATTATTCCACATATAAGCACTGTGCAGGGGTGTCAGCCATTCAGAGTTATTGCATGAATATCTGCCTTGAGCTACCAACTCATGGACAATGTCTAAATGTCCATTCTAGGCTTCCATATGAAGAGGGCTATGCTCATCCTCATCCCTAGTATTCATCTGGGTGGCCTTTTTGGAAAGTAGTCTTCACACCATAGTAAGAAATTTGCTTGGATCCTACTCCATTTTTTTTTCTTGAAATTGATACCATTCCTCACTTTTTCATCTTGTTCCTTGTCTGAACATGAGGACCCTTGGTGTCTTCATGTGCAGCTTATTCTAGGAATGAGAAAATAGGAAACAATGCCTTCTTTGTAAATGATTTGGGAAATATCATGTTATAGTGTAAGAGAACTCACTATTCAACATATGGGCTTTAAGAGCTTTCTAGTAGCTTTCTAATGTTGGTATCCAACATTAGAAAAAATGTATAATGCAGTAGTAAAATAGAAGTCCTTGGTATGACTACCTAAATTCTTGTTTTTTTATGTTTTTTTATTTTTATTTTTTTAAATTTAATTTAATTTTATTTGAGAACATACTGTACAGAGGGGCTACAATTACATGGGCAGGATAATGCATACATTTCTTACCAAGCATTGCAGCCTCCTGCTTTGTTTACCCTTCACCTCCCTTCCCAGCCTCCCCCCTCCCCCCACCCAATTATACCCCCCTCCCCCCCCACACCGACATTGTAAAGTTGGTTTTGACATGACATTTTGTACTTCTCATTGTTGCAACAGGTCCACCTGAATCCTTAAACGACTTGTTTGTCCCCATCTCCTCCACATGTTATACTGACATCAAATATAGTGAAAGCGGGGGTTACACTGTGGGGGAGGGACATACAAAGCAACAAAGAAATAATCTTATAAAAGACAGTTGTTTTCATCTAAAAATAGGCCTGTCTATTGCATTCAAGTTATTTTGATTATTGAAGATGCTTAATGAGAAGTCAAAATGTATTAATAGTCCTTTACTATCAATTAAATTTCACTTTTTCTTCTTGGAAAATATAATGATCAAAGCAATAGTTCAGAATCAGCAAGCAATAGTTCTGATTCATGCTTCAAGTGCAAGTGAATCACCAGTAAGTAGTCCTCGATTCCATTTTCCACAAAGTTTTGTCACAGATACATTCTGCCTGCCTTCTGTAGCTGCTTTCCTAGCCTGGACCTATTCCTTCATTGTACAGGAAAAATGTGATTCAACTGATTTCAGTCAGATCTGTTAGTAGAATTATCAAGTATTTAGATTCTTTTTTTAAATTAGTTGTGGGGCCTGAGCTCGGCCTGGGCACTCTCCTTTAGCTCTTCAAATCAAGGCAAGCGCTCTACAACTTGAGCCACAGAACCACTTCTGGATTTTTCTGTTTATGTGGTGCTGTTCTGGGAAATGGCAGAGCAGAAAGTGAAATGATGAAACTAAAAATATAAAAGCAAAATAAATTAGGATAATTATGGAGCAACCATATTGTCTATGAGAACCATGAAAGAGAAAGAGGAAAAGAGATACATATGTGAAATGACATAGCTAGCCACAAAATCCATGCATCTAATCAATTTACAGAGCAAACAATTTTTTTTATTTTTTAAAAGAGATGGAAATAGAATTTATGTATTTACTTGAAATTAGTAAATACATTTTTAGTCGCCTATGTAAAGAGACATAGCTTTGACCAAATTACAGGCAAGAACCTTAATCCTTGGGCTGGGAAGGTGGCTCAGTGGTAGAGTGCTTATCTTACAGCTTACTACAGTGTGGAGAGTACTTTCCAAAAGGGCCACTTATATGAATACTAGGGATGAGGATGAGTATACCCCTCTTCATCATGAAGCCTAGAGTGGACACCTAGACATTGCCCATGAGTTGGTATCTCAAGGCAGATATTCATGCAATAACTGTGAATGGCTGGACACCGCTGCACAGTGCTTATATGTGGAACATATTGCAACAGCACACACACACACACACACAAACACACACACACACACACACACATGCACATATACACACACAACATCAGGTTTCTTCTTAAGTATTTTTTGTGTATGGTCTTAAGAAGAAATTTACATTACTAACTTGAATTTCTGACAGGACAATATCATCACTGTACATCTTGCTTCTATGCTCTCAGTTTTAAATTACTATCTAAGTATGTGCATTACATATGTACAGGAAAAATTAAGATCCACACGGGTGGTTCAGGTCTTTAATCCTACCTAATCAGAAAGACGAAATCTGATGACTGTGCTTTGAAACCAGACAAAAAAGTTCATTAGATTCTGGTTTGAAAGTAACCAGCAAAAGCTAGAAATGGACCTGTAGTATAAGTAGTAAAATGCTAGCATTGAGAAAACTAAAACAAAAACATAACAAATTCTGGGACAGAGCCAAGCCTTGAGTTCAAGCTCCAGTATTGGCACCAAACTAGTGAATGATGAATAAATGAATGAACTAAAAATAAATTAAGTGGTCACATGTGGAGAGACAGGTAAAATGTAACAACCGTGGTGATTAGATTATGTATTATTTTGTAATAAGTCAAATTATCATTTTTCTAATCACTAATATTTTAATTGAACTTTTATGTACAATAAACCCTGAATTTGGCATTCATGTATATGTGTGTGTACATGTGCACACATGTGTGTGTGTGTGTGTGTGTGTGTGTGTGTGTGTGTGTGTGTGTGTGTGTGTGTGTGTGTGTGCGGTTGCAATGTTGCTTGCCAATGTGGACAGTGAGGCTGAAAAGAGCTATGTTGCAATATTGTTATTTATCAGTGTTCCATCCTGTCATTTCAGTGGAACCACCCTTCTGTACATTTTATTTGTAAAATAATAACATCATCATAATCAAAGCATTTACACCATTAAGTTAGATAAAAGAGATCACTTTAAGCTCTTAGTATATGCTAGGAAAGAAAATACACATATAATTATGTAGTAAGTCATTGCTGTAATATGACTCTCAGTACAAAATATGTATTTGACCTCTTAAATTGGATATACTTTTAAGATATACTCATAGAGTAATTTTGACCAACTTGACCAAACAGTTATTACTCTCCAGTTATTCCTGTGAAACTCAAGGTGGATAAACTCTTTCCGGATTTCTGTTGAAAATAACTTTCTTTGTAAGTTTGAATCTATTCACACTAAGATAATAAACCCCGTATTTTTTAGGTTTGAATATCCCATCATATTTACTGAAAATCAGTATTGTGGATATGTTTGTTAGATATACATTGCAAAAACAAACAAAAAGCATGTGTCACCTCCAGATTGTGGATGCATTTGAAGTTGTATTATACATACAAAGGTTTCTTCATTAATAGTACTTTTGTGGGAGTAACTATCACAACTTTAACAAATAAGGCTTTTTGAATATCCTTTCCAATATAAATAACATCACAGAGCGAGTCTTGCAATTTCTGAAAACCCTTTGAATATTTTAGTGTTATTTCAGTTCATTGACTATACAGCTAAAGACATTTCTGAAATAAACATTGTTAAAATCTGAAAATGTAAGTGGGTATATAGGCTTTTTATGCATCATTTTATGAAAGGCCAGTTTTTATGAAAATAAAAGATATAGAATAAAAGAATGGAAGTGAATTGGCTGAGATAATTATTAGTATAAATTTATTTTCTATTAGCAAAGTCCTTTGAATGTATATGATGAAGTTAAATTATGTCTTTCGTTACACTATGCTTCAGTTATTTTTAGAATCTTTGTAGTTACGAGAGTGAATTTGTAGTATAAATAAATGTCTTTGAATATGATTAGGATTAACCTTGTGTTTTGTTTCCTACTCCCAAGAAAATGAATTATTTTCAAGTGTTAACAGTTTACAATTGAATCTTCAGTATCATAAGAAATTTTGAACAAATATAGTAGTATTGATATCTTTTTTTCGGGGGTGGGGGAGTCTGGTAGTGGGGCCTGAACTCTGGGCCTGGGCGCTGTCCCTCAGCTCTTCAGTTCAAGGCTAGCGGTCTTCCACTTGAGCCACAGCACCACTTGCGTTTTTTTTCTTTTTGCTTATGTGGTGCTGCGGAATCGAACCCAGGGCTTCATGCATGCAAGGCAAGCACTCTACCACTGAGCCACCTTCCCAGCCCTTAATGTCTTTTTAAACCAATTGTATTCACAAGTTGGAGAGGCTTTAATTCATGCTTAGGCCTTCTTGTCTATGATTTTTTATCCCCTCATTCCTAACATTAATAATAGGTCAGACTGCATTTTTGGGTACATGAAAGGCAAATTATTTATCTGGGGTCAAAGGTGATTTTTATATCAGTGTTGCTTTAATAGCATTTTAAAGTAGTACCTTTGTCTCAAAATGTTGGGTATAAAAAACTATCAAAATACTTCTAATGGTAAACAACTTACTTGAGCTACAATGTGGAAATGATTGGTCGAGAAGACCTGCAGTCTGTTTCCATCAGGAATTGGGGAGGTCATTCTTTCAGTAAGACAGTGTTAAACAGAGTTAGGCTCCCCAGGCAGTGCAGTGTTGAGTGAAGGGATAGAATATGATTTCTGCTATTTTGACCTAGAAATCAAGAATGTTATATTTTAGCAGTTCCTTTCACCAGGGAGGTATACATTGATTCTGAACTTCAAGTTTTCATATTAGAGTTCCCTATTTTCTAACAAAGATAAAATGTAATATTATGAGTGTACACAAAAATTCTAGGAATTTTTCCTAGAATTTTAGTCATAAAATAGAATGAGGTTAATTGATACAGTCGGGGATGGACCTCAGGCTAACACTTACATGTGTGCAATGTTGTACTAGTAATTACAACTCTGAAGACTTCAATATCATCATCAGAGAATTAAAAATGTAAGTAGTTCCACTTTATGGAATTATTCTGAGGATTAAATTAGATACCATAGGTAAAGTACTTGGAAAAATAATCAATTAGCATTTGGCACATTCTACCTGTTATTTTATCATGTGGTGAATTCTAACATTTTTACTGTGATTTTTATTGTGTCTCTTTCTGATGTGCAATGTGATGTATTGATATTCATTGCATTGATCATTTTTCTGTCACTATGAGGAAAATACCTGCAAAGAAAATTTCTGAGGAGGAAACTATTATATTGACTCATGGTTTAAGAGAACACAGTTTAAGATCAGATGTCTCCATTCTTTTTAATTATATTTTCATTATGTTAACTAGTTGTACAAGGGAATTTCCATTAAATAAATCATGATTTAAGTGTAATGGATCTTTATATAACCTTTCCCTATACTTTTTTCTTTTTTATTTCTTTTTTATTTTATTTTATTTTTTTGTGAACATACTGTACAGAGGAGTTACAATTACATGGGCAAGATAAGGAGTACATTTCTTATCAAGCATTGCAGCCTCCTCCTTTGTTTACCTTTCACATCCGTTCCCAGCCTCCCCCCGCCCCCTCATCCAATACTCCCCCCCACCAAAGTTGTTTGAAATTAATAGCAATTATCCATTTTGTTAAAGTAGAGATGATTTTCCCAAACTGATTCTCACAATTCATCTTCCATTCAACAAGTAGTAACGTGTAAAAATTCCCTTTGTTTTGCTCCTTATTAAATTTGTTTCCATTTTATTTTATAATGAAGGATGATTTCATAAATCTACTGTAGATGCAAAAATATGTCAATGTATTTCTAACTGTATGCATTGATCTATATATACACATATATTACACAGGTTACAATGATAATTTATAACTTCTGTAACTATACAATTTACTGAATTATTAAAAACGTCAACGGCTCATGCCTGGAATCCTGGTTACTCAGGAGGCTAAGATCATGGTTTGAAGCCATCCTGGGCAGGAAAGTCCATGAGCCTCTTATCTCAAAACAACCAACAGAAAATCAGAATTGGAACTGTGGCTCAAAGTATTAGAGAAGTATCATTGAGAGAAAAAGCTCAAGGACATCACCCAGGCTCTTAGTTCAAGAACTACAATCTACCCAAAAATTCTAATTTACACCTCTGTAAGTAGAGTATTTCCATCACCCAAATGTACATCCATGCTCATTTGCAAGGTAACTCTGTTTTGTCTCAAGTACCACAAAATATTATCACTAAAGTAGATTGGAACATGGGTTCATTCTATCTCTCTAATGGATTTTTCTCCACTCAAATACTCAAGTATTACAATTGTTCTAATTATTTAAATCATAGCTTTTTTTTACCCCTAATACTAGAGTTTGATTGAGTGTTTTGTGCCCCTTAAATGGATGTTCTTACCATTTTGTCATGCCCCCAGCCCTAAGTTATCCTGATTATTTTTCAGCTAGAAACTTGCTTCCTACTTGTGTATGAACTTGGTCTCAGTGCACTTCATGTTATTCTTCCTGGAATTTAGAATAACAGGTGCATGGCATTGTGTACAGAACTTTCTGTTCAGTGTGGGCTTTAGCCACTATCCTCCCAACTGCACTCCCATGTAGTCACGAATTTCATAAGCTTGTCATAGCTGATTTTTTTAAATCTTTCATTTCCTGCAGGTTCTTGAGTACTGAATTAATTTTTGTTTTCTTGGGTTGTTTTGTTTCATTTGAATCTATGTGTTGAGTTGTTCCTCACTTTTCCTTTTGTTTCTTTCCCTCAAGTTCTTAAAGTGCTAAGAAACCAATGCTTCTTTTTCAAGATAGTCAGGGTGAACATTATTTATTCCAAAGCAATTTCAGTATCTATGAATGGTATACACATGCTAAGCGCAGACTTTGGCATACACAGAGAGATCATGAAATATATGAAGAAAATAAAACTACAGATGAATGCCAGGAGGAGAATAAGCTATTATTAATTGTTTGACAGAGGTTTCTGTTCTAGTAAAAGAAATATATTGCTTGATGCAGAATTTCAAAAAACCATATTGCTACGAGGAACCTAAACAATCATCTAATACTATAGACTTGAGAGTGATGAATTGACTTCCTGAATAATTTACTTTTGGGACAAATAAATGCAGGCTTCCAAAAAGAGAGTAGATTTTAGAGAAACATGATGAATTTTATGTAAATAGGTCCTTAGCTGATTTTGTTAATTTGTGAACTAATACAGGGAAATAAAGTACAGCAAGGTAAAAAAATAAATAACTTCACATTGAAATATTCATTTGTGTTTGTATATGTGTGCATGCATGTACAAGTACACACACGAACATGTGCATATGCTCATGCTTGCATTCATCATTCTTGAGGCTTGATAGTCCCTGGGAACTATTCCTCACCTTTTGTGCCCAAGGATAGTGGTCTACTACTTCAGCCACTGCTACAATTCTGTTGTGTGTTTTTTTTTAGATAATCGCTTGTATTTTCATGATTGAACAGTGGTCTTCAGATCTCAGACTCCCGAGTAGGTAGCTAAGCTTATTCAGCCTCTGAGTAGCTAGTTAAAATTCTACCTATCCTCTCTGCTTCACTGCTCTTTTATTCTTTTCCTGAGGTATTCACAAGCCTAAGTTATATATATATATATGTCTACTTGCTTTAAAAATATTCTTACTGCTTGGCACCAGGGTATCACATGTGTACTCTTAACTACTTAGGTGGCTTGAGGACAGAACCCAGGCCAAAATTTAGTGGACTTATTTCTCAATCTATAGCTGGGTGAATTGGATCATTTCCATCATCCTGCGCTATCTAGAAACTAAGATTGGAAGGACTGAGGATCCAGGCCAGGCAAAGTAGCAAGCTAGAAAAGTTGGTGTGCAACTCTGATGCCATTGATGATGGGAAGGCTAAAAGGACAGATCAGGTGCATGTTCTTGTGGAAAGGGAACTACTATCCTAAAATTAACCACAGATATGATGCCGGCCTGCAAGAACAATATACCCCAAGTTGAAATCCCCACATTTTCCACAACCAAAATAAGTATATACATTAACATCCAAAATCTTAATAAATCTGTTCTTTGTTCTAATATCAGCTTTGATTATCATATGATGTGACAGAATAATTTCTTCATTAAACTTATGATAATTTTAAAGACCTAGAAAATTCTTTTCACTTATTAAGTGCAAATGAATGGCAAATTGCCTCATTTCTTACATACTTGACTAACACTATAAATTCATCATATGATTATTATTAATGGTAATATATTCTGATTTATTACTTTACTTTGTAACAGTTTTTAAACTTTTTGCTTTTCTGCTGAAGTTGAAGCGTTTAAATAGTATCATCAAAGTATATTTCTTGGATATTTAGGGAATTTTTTACAATGTTTTTCACCAATGGCTTCTAAGAATTCTTAATTGGTATATTATTTGGTTTATTTTTAATTTCAAATTAATTTTATTGTAATGGTAATGTACTCAGTGGTTACAGTTACATAAATGAGGTAATGAGTACATTTCTTCGGGAAGGAACATTGTTATATATTCCAACGATATTTTTTTACACTCAAAACAAGAACTATTGATGCTTTTGCTGTTGCCATTGATCAATGGGTACTTTTGCTGTTTTTGTTCATTTTTATTATAAAATTGATATACAGAGAATTTACACTTAATTAATTCAACTAAAGAGTATACTTCATTTTCTTTACTTTTTTTGGGGGGGGCGGGGTCCGGTTGTGGGGCCTGAAGTCTGGGCCTGGGCCCTGTCCCTCAGCTCTTCAGCTCAAGGCTAGCGCTTGAGCCACTTGAGCCACATCACCACTTCCGGCTTTTTTCTTTTTTCTTTTTTGGTGTTGAGGAATCGAACCCAGGGCCTCATGCTTGCAAGGCAAGGGCTCTACAACTGAGCTACCTTCCCAGCCCCTACTTCATTTTATTTTCTAAATTTCAAATTTTGAGCTTAAATATTTCTTTTTCTTTCTTTAGAGTAATTCTTTTTTCAAAGTTTAGGATCAGTTAATTTAATTTTGCATGATTTTTACCCATGTAAATTATTCAGACACATATATTTTGCTTTTATAATATTTAACATGTGGCTATTTAAAAATTAATTTCTTAATTTTACATGGTTAGTGAATCTAAATACATTTATTTTCTTATAGTATAAAAATATTTGTGCAGGTAACAAATACTTACAGTATTTTCAAGAAGCACATACTTTACTAAGAAAGGCTTCATTACTTGGTCACTTTTTGGAAGTACGTTTACTTTGAATTAAAAAAAAAAGCTTTGAGCTCGGCATGGTGATTTGTGACATCCATTTTCCAGCTATGGTGGGATGTGTAAATAGAGTTTGTAATTCGGGAGAGACTGGTAAACTATGAGGCCTTAGAATAAAAATATTCAGAGTGAAATAATTATGGATATAACCATCCCTAGCGTTATATACAGCACCTCGCTATCATATTCTAAATCTTGAGTTAAAACACCAGTAATATCAATCATTTGTTAAAATAAAAGGACACATGTTTCAAATGTTTATTGTTTAAAACTTATTTGCAAAAGTTCTCATGTCTTCTATTAATTCTCAATTTACTTAATCTATTAAAATCCAAGTATATTGTGACTATTTTCTTTCTACCAAACTTTTAAATACTACGAGCAATATTATTATTTCATATATTAACATACTTTTACTGTTTGTGATAATTTCCTCCGTTTAATATGATAATATCAATATTGCAAATATGTGTAGGTGGTGTGTGTGTGTGTGTGTGTTTATGTGGTTTTTGTGTGTTTGTGTGTGTGCTTTCTGTGTACTTTGTAATGCTTGGGAGTTCACACCGTTGCTTCACATATGCAAAGCCAATGGTTTACCACTGAGCTATACTGTCTAGTTATAATCCAAATAGTGTTTTAAACCATGACTTTCATTCCTAGTATGCTTTTTCAAAATTATATATAATAACATGTCATCCATATTCTATCCACGCTAGCAATTTTTATTGTAATTTAGAATATTTCCACTTCCAAACTGTTGTGTGTGTTATTGATAAAGGTTTAACTTTGCTTCTTTTCTCTCTTCATTCCTTCTCCCTTTAGAGTTTAACTATTCTCTCTCTTATTTCTTTGAAAATTATCATATTCCTATTACAACATGTATATACAATGCTTTAATTTCTATTTTAATTTTTCCCATTTCCACTGATTTTAGTACAAGCTATTAGATGGATTGAAAAGAAACTTGTCTCAGGACACTTTATTTTTCTCCTTCTCTACTCTGAAGTCTTTCTAGTTTTTGAAACACAATAGCAATCACATAAAGCTCCTACGTGGTCCATCATTTTTTCCCCTCTCACTTTCCTCTGTTGTACAGCTCAAGTTGTTATCATTCAGCTTTGTTATGCTACAGTTTTATCTAAATCTTAACTAATTCCTGAGTTAATTTTAGTTGTTTCAAGTATACTCTGAAGACATTTTTCTATATATAATATCTGGGATCTTGTGTTTTTTGAAGGTACAAAATATGAGTGACTATCAAACATCTAGATATCTCTGTAGAATATTGGTCCACCTGCTCAATAAACTCCTATGTAAATTCAAGGAATACAGGTCAGTCAGAACAATCTTGTAAAATGGTGTAGCTTCACCCTGCATACTAGCTTTGAATCTTTTTATCATGTTTAGTAGTGGAGGCAACATAGTTCTACTACAACAGCAGACACATAGAAGAATGTAACAGATATGTTAAAAATAAATTCTCAGTTGTATGGTCAATAGATTTTGAAAACTATCCTATGACTTTATGAAATAAAAATAGAATCTTAAATGGGTATATTGGCACTATTGTCTTTCGGGATTTACAGAATGATCTTAGACTACTACCTCAATCCTTTTTTTTTTGTTTCTTTTTTTTTTTTTTGTCACTCATGGGGCTGGAACTCTGGGATCAGGAGCTGTCTTTGTGCTCTTCAGCTCAATGTGAGCACCCTACTACTTGAGCCACTGCACCACTTCTGGATTTCTATTGGTTTATTACAGATAAGAGTCTCATGGACTTTCCTGCCCAGGCTGGCTTTAAACCGTGGTCCTTAGATCTCAGACTCCTGCCTAGCTAGGATTACAGGAGTAACCTACAGGTGGCTGGCCTACCTCAATCCTTATACAAAAATTTATAATAAAAAAAGATTATCAAACTAAATGTGAGATGTAAAAACCTATAAGAGATAAACGTAAAAATTCATGACATTGTATCAATAAAGGTTTCTAATGGAAATCATTAGTGGCTAAAGAAAGGCAAGCATATACTGGATTATATCAAGTGATAGTATTTCATAATTCAAAGGACACTGTACTCATAATTCAAAGGACACTATAACCGAAGTGAAACATATCCAACAGATAGAGGGTACATATTTGTTAATGCTACAATGTGAATGCTACAATGATTCCGAATCTTAAGTATTATTCTTCCATTCTTGTTTTTACAAATTTGCATGATTAGCTACCATGATTTAGAGCTAGTAGAAGAAAGGGAGTGGCCTCATCCTTCATGTTCCATTTAGGAGTAATGCTTTCTCTATGTCACTCCCATAGGTCTAAATACTGGCCTTGGCTTTATTGTTTCAAAGTTGTCTTATTTGCAGAGTCTTCTACAGTGTATTGAACCATTATACTTAAACATAGAACTTCTCTTTCTCCTATTCCTATTGTTTATCCTTCTGTTAATTTATGTACACTTGGGTAATAATGCACAACACAAACACTGACAAAAAAATGTTTCTGAGAACCTACTTCCCACTTAAAATTGGTCTTAATTTACAGAGCATTTAGGAAATTTGAACTTAATGTACTCCAGGATAATTTTTTTTCATGTTTTTTTAATTGTGAAAATGGTAGACAGAGGGATTAGAGTTACATAAGTAAGTTAGTGAGTACATTATCTAACGAACATTGTTACCTCCTCTTTTGTTTTTCCCTGCCATCCCTTTTCTCCCCACCGCCCCAACTCTCACCTTTCATTCCCAACTAGTAAAGTTCATTTTCAACATAGTGTCTTGTTCATCTCATTGTAACAATGGGTCATACTGTGTACTTCTTTCAGCATTTTATTTCCCTTCCCCTCCCCACATTAGAAATTTGTATATGCAAGTTGGAGCTCACAGACCTCAAATACAGTGGAAACGGGTTATACCATGGAGGAAGAAAATAGAAGAGAAACAAAAAATCACATAATATATGGTAGATTGGCAGTTAGGGTGGCTTTGCTAGGGCATGTTAGCTTGGTGAGGAGAGGAAGAAGTCTCGAGTCCCACCCAAACAGAAAATGAAAAATGAGACAACCAATGGCTGAAGAATTTCAAGAACAAAGGCAGGGACTTATAGGTAACCTCTAGGGGCAGTGAGGGCAGCAAGGCTGGGCCTGTGGTTGTCATGCCTCTCTCGATGCCTTTGGAAGTGAGGGCCAGCTCTGCTGTGGGCTAGGCCTGGCTCTTGCCTTGAAGCAGGCACCAGGCAGGAATTGTCAGCACAGCTTCAGCCTGCCCCAAGGAGGTGGCCTGTTGTGGGTGCTGTAGCCTGGGCAGCTGCTAGGATGCTATACTCAGCAGGGCAGAGGAAGCATGGCTGGTAGGCTCTGCTCCAGCCCAGCCAAGCTCAGGACCACTTTGGAAGTTCCAGCTCTGGATCAGGACCAGGAACTGCTCCCCAGACAAGTAGGGCCTCTGGGGACCTGTGCAGTGGCCACTACTTGTGGGTTGTGAACCTCCTTAGAATGACCGAGGAGTTTCAATGGAGAGGTGCATTTGCTTCTGTGCCTCTCACATCTTCTGGATTCCTGCTCTCCTCCTGCCTCCTGCCATGTGCAACTAAAGGAGTCAATTTCTCCAAGCCACTGAGAGGCCATCCCGGAGATGTTCACAGGGCTTTCCAGGCTGCTTCACCATGCATGCAGGGCTCACAGGGTGCCACCCTCCAGGCAAAGTTTACCACCATTTCAGCTTGGCTACCCCTGCCTAGAGGATCACAAACTGCTTTCTTACACATAAATCCAGGGGTACACAAGGCTGTCCTGCAGTCTAAGGCATCCTTTCCTTCCTCCTGCTCAGGTGTGGAGCAACTGTGGAGCCAACTGCAACATCATGATTGATTATCTAAAAAGAAGAGGAAAAAAGCTTCATTTTTCCAGATACAGCTGCCCCTGGGGTTCTCTGTGTACACTAGCCTTGTGCTTAGATAAGGATCCCCAAAGACCACCATGGAGCCAGTTCTCATGTGACCACATTAGAGTCATTTATTGCAAGGTCGAGCCTGGACTCACAACTGTCACCATTGCAGTGGGTCAGAGTTGAGATCCCCGACCCTTCTGTTAACTGGGTAATCATATAAAAATCTTATGGGCTAGCGAGTGCAGGCTAAGCAAAAAGAAATAATTTGTGGAGGAGAAGGGGAAAAAAAACAAATCGTTTAAATAAGGATACAGGTGGACCCATTGCAACAATGAGATGTACAAGTTCTTATGGAGAAAAACGAACTTTACAACTTTGGTGAGGGGAAGTGGGGAGCAGGATTCGATGGGGGGGCGGGGGGGACAATGGGAAGGGATGGGAGGGGGAAACAAAGGAGGAGGTTACAATGCTTGATAAGAAATGTACTCATTATCTTGCCCATGTAACTGTAGCTCCTCTTTACAGTATTTTCACAATAAAAAAGTAAAAAAAAAAACATTAAAAATTAAAAATAATCTGTAGCTTTAGGTACTTCCTGTCATCCGCTGATGGCTGTTGCTAGGGGAGTTATAGGCAGAACTTTATTGTGACATTTCACGGTTTTTCCAGGAACCTGAGTTCTAACTTTCAGTAAATGTCTACTTACTATGGGTACTTTCAGTAAAGGCCCTCACAGTGGATAGTTTCGGAGTATTCGGTGTCTAAGTCCAGAATGCCTGTCCTTTGGCAAAGATTTCTCACTAGGTGTGTGTGTGTGTGTGTGTGTGTGTGTGTGTGTGTGTGTGTGTGTGTGTGTGTGTGTGTGTGTGTGTGTTTGTGTGTGTGTGTGCCTGTGTGTCTGTGTGTGTCTGTGTGTGTGTCTGTGTGTGTTGTGTGAGAGAGTCAGACACAGCTGAGGTTTGCGGTAAAATTCTCCTTCCCTTCAGCATTGAGCTTTGGTATCTATTGTTTGTCCCACCTCCCCAATTTTGAGTTCTAATGTTGTCCTTCTAAATACTTTTATCCTTTGATCTTCTTGATATTCAGTTTCCTAAGGTATGCTTGTGAACTTCAACATTTGCTTAATGAAGGGGATGCCTTTCTTCGATCTTTTATGAAGCTCTTTGCTCTCTTTAAATGCAGTTTATACTTTGTTAGTGGTTTTACTTAGGCCAGACTGTGGTGGCCCAGGCTCTGACTGTTAATTCTGAGATTAGTTTAGGCCAATATGAGATACTATACTTTCAGTATATCAATGAAAGAAGTTCAGCATCTTTATTGAAACAATTTCCTGGCTGTAAATACAAACAAAACATCCAGTGTTATAAATGTACAATCTGTTGTTTTTAGTTAATTGTGCACCACTGTAATGAAAAAAAATCATTTTACTAACTGAAATGAGTATTTGTAATGGGAAAAAATCAAATGTTATAAATCTTAAAAATTGATCAAATACCAAAGAAAAAGAAAGACACTAATCAGGAATGAAGTATAAATGTAAGTATTTAATAAATAAATGAAATTTTTGAGATTCATATCCACATAGCAAATACGAAGGAAAATAAAGAGGAAAGTCACTGAGATCCTATCTTACACACCAGAATAGCTACCACCACTCAAATAAATAAACTGCTGGAGAGGTAAATAAATCAGGAACTATATTTGGTTTTGTGGCATTGTAAACTAGTGCAACCCATAGGGATATCTTAATGGAAGTTTACACAATACCAAAAAGACAGATATGTTGATGACGTTTATTGCAATTGGATACATATTGAAAGAATATAAATCAACATGAACATACATGTTCATGGCAGCAATATTCTATAGCAACCAAGCTGTGTAATCAACCTAGATGCACCAGAAAGAGGGAATGAAGAAAATGTGCTATTCATAGCTATAAACATGTTCTGGTATATGAGAAGTGAATGTTTCTACTGTATCATTGCTAAATATTTTGAATATATACCTAATCCTACTTTCACTAAATTTTGTGGCATTGTGTTTTTGCTTTAATGAGGAACATCCATATTGATTTTCAGACCAATTACAATAGGTTGAGATTTCCTATAATATGCAGATATTAGATCAAAATTTAAATATATCAATGAACACATAGAGGACCATCATATATAGTTTATAATTTGAAGCAATTTTAAGAAGGCAACTGTTGGGGGAAAAGACGATGTTAGAAGCTTAAAAAATACACAGACATGGAAAAATACCAAAAAAATGTGCAACTAATTACTGGTAATAGTAAAATATTTTTCTCAAGTATTAACAATGAAACTATTAAAATAATACTTAATAACATCAAATAAATATGCCATAGAAGAAAATGTACCATAGATATACGTTTCCCCATAATTTGTTTTCCTTTATAGCAAATGGATTAGAAGATGATAACACATTCAAGTGTCATTGATTGCATGCAGCAAAGGAAAGTAACAGAGAAGTAGAGAGTAAGAACAACCTGGGGTATGGATAAAGATACTCAGTAGAACTTTGTTAGGAAAGCATGTGCTCTGTTTTCCTGATCAAAATAGAGCTAGGACAGCTAACTTTTGACAGAACACTTGTAATGTAGAGTAGTGGAATTAGTAATTTCGGTAGTAATTTATTACATTTATTCCCTAATCTTATGATGTGATTCCCTAATGATGTGAGTGATCTTAGATTTTCTTTTTTGGGGGGAGGGGTGTCCGGTCCTGGGGCCTGAACTCTGGCCTGGGCACTGTCCCTCAGCTTTTCAGCTCAAAGCTAGCGCTCTACCACTTGAGCCACAGCGCCACTTCCAGCTTTTTTCTTTTTGCTTATGTGGTGCTGAGGAATCGAACCCAGGGCCTCAGGCATGCAAGGCAAGCTCTCTACCACTGAGCAACCTTCCCAGCCCCTTGATTCTAGATTTTCTGAGCCCTATTTTTCACCCAAAATCTCTAAATTCCTCACCCTGCCAATGGTTCTTCTGCTTCTCTCATTTCTCCTTGTTTCTGAACTAAACTCCTGTAACCTTTTGGTTCATGAGAAAGAGCTAGAGAAATATGAGGATGGCTTGGAGTCTGAGCTAACATCCACTCCAGCTTGGAGGATCTGGTAAAGGACTTTCACCTGGGTCTCAGAATCAGATATTAATTGACCTCTTTGGAAATGGAGAAACTCACTCACTCAGACAGAATCTGTCATTCCTTGACATTCTTTGAAGAGATTCGATACTAGGGCACAATGAAGAGAATGAGCTTTCCCATTGTCAGAAGGAACAGGTTGAAAACTAAAAGTGGCCTCAGGTCCCAAAGGGCCAGTCAGAAGCCAAGAGATCACACTTTCCTCCTCATCAGGGACCTTCTAGTAGGAATAGAGTCTGAGCAAAGTCTGACATAAACTGAGACTGGGCCTAAGGTGGAAACAAAAGGATGACCCTCTCTTTGATTACAAGGGAGTTATGTAGTGAGACATGACAACTTCCTTCATATAAGAAAATTAATGTTATCTCATTGCCATTTTGCAGGAAGTCAGTTTCCCCAAAGGAGAAGTTGTTAAATGTTGTGACTGCCAGTTTGCTCTATAGGCTGTTGTCTCTCTCACCCCTTCTCATGTCAGGAATGCATTGCTTCTTTCAGGCACTCAACTACCTGTACTGACTCCTAGGCAGGAATACTGTAGGCTGTTCTTTGGCTAACCTCTTGCATTTAAAGTAGATTAGGCCCAGGCTCTGCTCATGCCAAGAGGTAGATGCAAGAGGTTAATATAATCTCAGATTTGTACAGAACCACGATCATACTGAAAAAAATTAAATGAAATTAATAGTTGAGTAATTTAGGGTTTATAGCCACAAAATTTAGGTAATTATTAGTAATACATCTAGAATCATGGATTAGGAAGAGAACTGTGAAGTAGGTTCAGAATACAATGAAAAGACACACAATAGCCATAACAGGAGATAAGAGTATGAAGGAACTATTGGCATATGTCCATTTATTATCTTAGGAGTGACCTTGGATAAGAGGCTTTTAGAATAATATCTAAAAGAGAGGGACTTGCTGGGCGCTGGTGGCTCACAACTGTAATCCTAGCTACCCGGGAGGCTGAGATCTGAGTATTATGATTCAAAGCAATCCCAGGCAGAAAAAGCCAGAAGTGGTGCTGTGGTTTAAGTGGTAGAGCACGAGCCTTGAGCTCAGGGACAATGCCTAGGGTTCGATTCTTCAGTGCCACATAAGCCAAAAAAAGCCAGAAGTGCTGTTATGGCTTGAGTGGTAGGGAACTAGCCTTGAATTGAAGAGGTGACAGAGAGTACTCAGGCCCAGAGTTCAGGCTCCTTGTCTGGTCTAAATAAAAACAAAAAAATAAAACAAAAAAACTTCCAAACTTATCTTTTCTCATGATTGAAGAGAGGCTGTTTTTACAGAAATTCTCCTTATCTAGCTCAAGGTCATCAAAACTTCAATAGAACTTTCCTGTTGAGATGTAATGCACCTAACTCTACTGAACCTAATCATGGCTGGGAAAGTGTGGACATAGATACTTTTGTTGTATTTTTCCTTATTAATATATAATACTCAGTTATTATATATAATATATATTATAATATAGAATATATTATACATTGTATAAATATATTAAATAGATTATAACATGTATTATGTATTAACAGACTTCCTCATTTTAGATGTAGGAACAGGCAACATATTAAAAGAAAAATGTTCTAATCTCCGAGTTATTTCTCTACCAGAGAACAATACCAGGTTTCATTCTTTTTTTTTTAATTTTATTTTATTTTATTTGTGAACATACTGTACAGAGGGGTTAGAATTGCATGGGCAGCATAATGCGTACATTTCTTACCAAGCACTGCAGCCTCATCTTTGTTTACCCTTCACATCACTTCCCAGCCTCCACCCTCCCCTCACAATACCCAGCCGTATCCTTCCCCCACCCCCACCACACCAACATTGTAAAGCTCATTTTGGACATGACAACTTGTAATTCTCATTGTTGCAACAGGTCCACCTGCATGCTTAAACAACTGGTTTTTCCCCATCTCCTCCACAAGTTATACTGACATCAAATATAGCAAAGAGATAATCTTATAAATGCATTAGAAACACATGCATGAAAGAAAAAAACATTAAAATATACATCTAAGTGTTCATTTTCCTGACATCACATTATCCGACCTTTTCCGCTTGACTCATACGTATACTAGATATTACAAATAAGGGAAACCATGGGACGTATGTTACTTTGGGCCTGGCTTACTCACTTAATATAATTTTTTCCAAGTTTTTCCATTTCCTAAAAAATGGGGCAATGTCATTCTTTCTGATGGAGGCATAGAATTCCATTGTGTATATATACCACATTTTCTTGATCCATTCATCTACTGAGGGGCATCTGGGTTGGTTCCATATCATAGCTATGTTAAATAAAGCTGCAATAAACATATTTGTGCTGGTAGCTTTAGTGTGGTCTTCTTTGTAAACATTTCGGTAAATGCCCAAAAGTGGGATTGCTGGGTCATAGGGGAGTTCTACGTGAAGTCTTTTGAGGAACCTCCATCCTGCTTTCCAAAGTGGTTGAACAAGTTTACATTCCCACCAACAATGAAGTAAAGTTCCTTTCTGTCCACATACCCTCCAGCATCTGTTGTTGTTAGAGTTCTTGATTTTTGCCGTTCTAACTGGAGTGTGGTGATATCTCAATGTTGTTTTGATTTGCATTTCTTTTATGGCTAGCAATGTTGAACATTTCTTCATGTGTCTATTGCCCATCCTTCTTTCTTCTTCAGAGAAGTTTCTCTTCAAGTCTTTCTCCCACTTATTTATTGGGCAGTTGTTTCTTTGAGGATTTGTTGTTGGGGGGTTTAATATTTTGAATTCCAAGTATATTTTAGATATGATACCCTTGTCCGTTGTATGGCTAGTAAAGATCTTCTCCCAATCCGTGGGTTTTCTATTGATCTTTCTAGCTATGACATTTGCCCTGCAGAAGCTCTGCAACTTTATGCAATCCCATTTGTCCAACCTTTCTTTGATTTGTTGTGTTTCCGGGTCTCTATTCAGAAAATTTCGGCCTGAGCCAAGGAGACCTAGGGTTTCTCCTATTCCATCCTGTAATGTTTTCAGAGTGTCTGCTTTGACTTTAAGGTCTTTGATCCATTTGGAGTTGATTCTGGTGCAGGGTGATATATAAGGATCTAGCTTAAGTTTTCTACATGTAGTTAACCAATTTTGCCAGCACCATTTACTGAAGAGGTTGTCTTTCTTCCATTCTATTGTTTTAGCTCCCTTATCGAAGATTAGATTGCTGTAGGTCTGTAGGTTCATTTCTGGGTTTTCAATTCTATTCCATTGGTCCTGAGGTCTGTTCTTATGCCAATACCAAGCTGTTTTGATTACTATGGCTTTATAGTAGAGTTTGAAATTTGGTATTGATAGTCCTCCAGCAGTGTTTTTCCGTTGAGGAGCGTTTTTGCAATTCGGGGTCTTTTATTTTTCCATATGAATTTTTGGATTGCCTCTTCTATTTCCTTGAAGAATGAGGGTGGAATTTTGATAGGTCTCAGGTTGAATTTGTAGATACCCTTGGGAAGAATTGCCATTTTCACAATGTTAATCTTTCCAATCCAGGAGCATGGGAGATTTTGCCATTTTTTAAGTTCTGTGTTGATTTCCTTTTTTAAGATTTTAAAGTTTTCATCATAGAGGTCCTTCACTTCTTTAGTTAAGTTAATTGCTAGATATTTTATTTTTTGTGGGTCTATTACGAATGTGGATGTTTTCCTAATTTCAGCCACACTTTTCTCATTGTTGGCATACAGAAAAGCCATTGATTTTGGGGGGTTAATTTTATAACCTGCTACTTTGCCAAGGTTTTGAATCAGCTTGAATAATTTGGGAGTGGAGTCTATGGGATTCTTAAATACAATATAATGTCATCTGCAAAGAGTGAGAGTTTTATTTCTTCTTTCCCTATTTGGATCCCCTTTATGTCTGCATCTTGTCTTATTGCTGTAGCTAGATATTCTAATATTAGATTGAAGAGAAGTGGAGAGAGTGGGCATCCTTGTCTTGTTCCTGAGTTAAGAAGAAATGGCTTTAATTTTTCAACATTGAGTATAATGCTAGCTGTAGGTTTGTCATATAGAGCCTTTATTGTGTTGAGGAATGTTCCAGGGATTCCTAATTTTTCCAAAACCTTCATCATAAAGGTGTGTTGGATCTTGTCGAATGCTTTTTCTGCATCTATTGAAATAACCATGTGGTTCTTATTCTTGCTCCTGTTGATGTGATGAATAATATTAATTGATTTGCGTATATTGAACCTGATTTGTATCCCTGAAATGAATCCTGTTTGATCATGGTGTATGATTTTTTGGATGAATTGTTGAAGTCGATTGGACAAAATTTTGCTGAGAAGTTTTGCATCAATGTTCATCAATGAAATGGGTCTATAGTTCTCTTTTTTTGATGATTCCCTGCCTGGTTTTAGGATGAGTGTTGTGATGGCTTCATAGAATGTGTTCGGTAGTGAGCTTTCTCTATCAATTTCATTGAAGAGTTTGAGGAGTATTGGTGTGAGCTCTGCTTTGAAGGCCTTGTAAAATTCCACTATAAAAACATCTGGTCCTGGACTTTTCTTAGCTGGGAGGTCTCTTATTGCTTTTTCTATTTCAATGCTTGATATGGGCCTGTTGAGCTGGTATAACTCATCTTGGTTTAGTTTTGGCATGTCAATATTTGCTAGGAAAAGTTCCATTTCTGTAAAGTTCCCATACTTATTAACATAAAGTTTTGAGAAGTATTCCCTTATAATGTTCTAAATCTTGGTTGTTTCCGTGGTGATGTTTCCATTCTCATCTCTGAGTTTAATAATTTGAGTGTGTTCTCTCCTTTTTCTGATAAGATTTGCTAAGGATCTGTAAATTTTGTTAATTTTTTCGAAGAACGAACTCTTTGTTTTGTTGATTGTTTCTATAGTTTTTTTGGATTCTAATTCATTTAATTCTGATTTAATTTTGATTATTTCTTTCTGTCTACTGGATTGAGGTTTATCTTGCTGCTCTTTTTCAAGGAGGTTTAGTTGTGTCATTAAATTGCTAGTTTCAGATCTATCCAATTTGTTGATGTAGGAGCTCAGAGCTATAAACTTACCTCTGAGTACTGCCTTTGCTATGTCCCAGAGGAGCTGGTAATTTGTGTGTTCATTTTTGTTGAAAAGCATGAACATTTGAATTTCCTTTTTAATCTCTTCCAAGACCCACTCTTGATTCAGCAGTGTGTTGTTCAGCCTCTATGATATACCGGACTTTCTTTGGTGGCTTTTGGTGTTGAGTTCTAATTTTATTCCCTTGTGGTCAGAGAGAATGCAAGGTATAACTTCAATGTTTCTGAATTTAGACAAGATTGGTTTGTGGCCTAAATTGTGGTGTATTTTGGAAAACGTTCCATGTACTGCTGAGAAAAACGTGTATTCTGATGCTGCTGGGTGAAATGTTCGGTAGATGTCTGTTAAGTCTAGTTGATCTATGCAGCTGTTTAGATCTGCGGTTTCTCTGTTGAGTTTTTGCCGAGTTGATCTATCTAGTGGGGAGAATGGTGTGTTAAAATCCCCAACAATTAATGTCTTTCGATCTATATGGGATTTGAGGGAAACTAGTGTTTCTTTGATAAATTTGGGTGCTCCATTGTTTGGCGAATAGATATTTAGAATTGTAATATCCTCCTGAAGGAGAGATCCTTTAATTAGTATGTAGTGACCTTCTTTATCTCTTCTCACGAATTTTAATTTGAAGTCTATTTTATCTGATATTAGGATTGCAACTCCCGCCTGTTAATGGGGGCCGTTTGCTTGGTAGATTTTGTTTCAGCCTTTAACTTTGAAAATGTGTTTGTTTTTACGGGCAAGATGTGACTCCTGCAGGCAGCAGATAGAAGGGTCTTGTTTTTTAATCCAACTAGACAGTCTATGTCGCTTAATTGGAGAGTTCAGTCCGTTAACGTTAAGAGATAGGACTGAGAGCTATTTGGGAGTGTCTGCCATGTTATCCACCTTCTTGGGGGCTGCGAAAACTGGGTTCTTCCTATGGTTCTTGGATTCTCAGTTTGGGTGCAGTTTCTTGGCCTTTGTTGCGGTCTTGTTGGTTTTCTATGTGTAGGACATCTTTAAGAATCATTTGTAGGGCTGGTTTGGTGGAGATGTATTGTTTCAATATTTCTTTGCTATGGAAGGCTCTTATTTGGCCTTCAGTTATGAAGGAGAGTTTAGCTGGGTACAGTATTCTTGGTTTATAGTTGTTTGTTTTTAGGGCATGGCATATGTCATTCCAGGCTCTTCTTGCTTTGATTGTCTCTGCTGAGAAATCTGAGGTGATTCTAATTGGTTTCCCTTTATAGGTGATTACCCTTTTCTCCTTGACAGTTTTAAGGATCTTTTCCTTGGTCTGAGTTGATCCTGTGTGGATTATAATGTGACTGTGTGATGTCCTATTCTGGTCTGGTCTATTTGGGGTTCTAAAAGCTTCTTGTATCTGAATAGGCCTATATTTTTGTATGTTTGGGAAGTTCTCTGCTAGGATCCTGTTAAATAAATTTCCTAGACAATTAACTTCTGTTTCTAGGTGCTCCTCTACACACATTATCCTTAGATTAGGCCTTCTGATGGTGTCTTCCAGGTGTTGGATAGATCTATATTTCTTGGACTTGTCTTGGATGGTTGTATGTTCTTTCTCTATAATATCTAGGCTGTCTTCAATCCCTGAGATTCGATCTTCTGCATGGTCTAACCTGCTGTCAAGACTCTCTACTTTGTTTTTTATCTCTTTTCCTTCTAATTGGTCAGCTTTGATGGCTTCAAGTTCTTTGTTGAAGCTCTGTTTTAGGTCTTGTAGGAATTTCATTACTTCCTTAATTTGGTGTTCAGTGTTTGTTCTCAAATCACTTAGTTGATTGGTTATGGTTTCTTTGGACTCCCATTCCTTCTCTTGGGTTCCATTCAGCATTCCCTTTGTGGTCTCCCTGACTTCCTTCAGCTCTTTGTTAATGGATTCCATGAATGTCTTTAGTGATATTTGTGTATTCTCTACCTGGTCTCTCAATTCCTGAATTACTATTTGATTAGCTTCCTCCCGTCTGTGGGATTCCTGCAGTTCCCTTTCTTCCCATTCGGGGGATTCCTGCAGTTCTCTTTGAGTGTTCTCAGCCTGCTCATGCCATTCCTCCCTTTCTCTTTGAGTATTCTCAAGTTGTTTACGCAAATCCTGTATCAGTTTTTGAGTAGCTTCCTCACGCTTATGATATTCCTGTATAAACTTTTGGGATGCCTCCTCTCTCTCCCTTTTCACGCTCATACAAGGTCCTTTGCAAGTTGTCAAAATTCTCATTTATCATGTTTGCCACCAGTGTTTGTGGCGCTATTTGGGAACTCTCTTCTGGGTTGTTCATTATCTGTTCTGACCCCTGATTATCAAGATTGGGAATTGAGATACCCGGATTTGCCATTTTTCTTGTTTTTCTGGCTTACTCTGCCCATTTGAGATGAAAATAGCACCAGTTTTGTTCTAGAACACTATCTTAAGGCAACCATCAACCAACGTTTGCATTTATACAGTCAATAGTCTACAGATACATTCTAGTTCAACAGATACATCTATTCAACATCAAACAACTATATGTTAATGGGTTTCAAACTGCAGAAAAGAATTTGGAAAACCAAAAATTTTTAGGTTTAGGGAGAGATGTGGGTAAAAAATAGGAATAGATTGGTGTGGGGAGGCACAGGGAGAGTTAACTATGTCCTAATCTCAATGCAGGAAATAGGTTGGGTAGGATGGAAGTAGAGAGAGAGAGAAAAGGAAGAAAGTGAAAGGGAAATGAAAAGAGACCAGAAAAAAATAGAAACGTAAAAATTAATATTATTATGGAGATTAAAAGACCATCTATTTAGAGAGGAATGTGAGTATATTAATAGAAGGGTAGGGACATAGATGAGAAGTGCAAAACTTAAGAAAATGCTTAAAATATTATATAGGTATAAAGAGGTAGAACTGCTATTAAGGAATTTAAGTCTCAGAGGTTTTGAATTGAGTAATAAATTTTTGGATTAAGTGTGTACACAATGGGGGATAGGGTGTAATAGTCAACTATGGGTTTATCTGAGGATGTGCAGGACAATAGTTAAGTCACATACAGAAGATCAAAAGAGAGGAAAAGGTGAAAAGGATTAGAAAGGGAGAGAAAAAGATCAGAAGTTCAGTAGAGCTAGACAAAAAAAACAAAAAGATAGTTAAGAAAGAAAGAAAAAGAGAAAGAAGACAAGAAAAGAAAGGAAAACGCACATTCATGTATTCCTAAAATAAAAATTATAAGAGGAAAAAAAAGTTACCGGAAAATAATTATTTTTTCAAAAAAAGGCAAAAATTAAAGATTAATAAAATTTTTAGAAAAGGAAAAAAAATTATATATATAAAAGGTACCAAAAAAAAGAAAAAAAAGAGAAAAAAAAGAAAAGAAAAGAAGAGGAAGAGAAGAAAAAAAAAGTTCTTTGATTTTTTTTTTTGATTTTTTCGGAGGGGTGGGAAGAATCCTGTATCTCCCCTTTGTCTGTAAACAGCCTCTTGTTTGAGTCTCTGGTCAGCTTGAAGTCATGTGGCTTGACTGGTTTCTTAAGTCAGTTTGTTCGAACAGGCAGAAAAATGCTCTGCTTTACCCAAGATTTTGAGATGCCCCTCCCCGATTAGTTTAATGGAAGGGTGATCTGCTTTGAGAATCACAAAAGAGGGGGATGCAGTGGTAAGGCTAGGTTCTGGGTAGAGTTGAGGTCTTTCAACAATCAGTACATTTTCCTGGGGATATTTTGTGAAAAAAAAAAACAAAACTAACAGAGCCCCGCCTGGAGCCGTTCTCAGGGTTTCTGTTTTTCAATTGATTGTTGAGGCTGCTAGAGGGAGAGGCAGCCTCTGGCTCTGGTTAGCCAGTGAGGAATGCCACTCCAATGGCTGGTGCCTGAGCTAGGTGACTTTTCCCTGGATGGAGCCGAGTCTGGCAGGTCACTTCGCCGCCGTTAAGTTCTTGTGACCTGCTAAATGACTCGTTTTATTCCAAGGCCTGGGTTGGAGCTGGCAGCTCCTCCGAGCTTTGTCGGTATCCAAGACGGAGATCTCCGGTGCTGGGGGGGGAGGGGTGGCCTTCCCTCCTCCGCTCCCTGAGAAGGAGTGAGGATGTCGGGCTTCTACTCACATGGAGTCTTGGATCCTGGGTCGTCTCTGGTCTGGGAACTGCAGGATGAAGTTGTCCGCTCCTTGTCATTTCTTGCTGGTGTTGAGTAGAATCCGCTCGCCTGCTGTGTCTGGCTCCTTAGTCCCCGACTCTCTGTGTGAGCGCTCAGTTATGGCCCCAGCTGTGCCGCGACCCTGCAGCCGCCGCCGCCGCCGCGGTGGCTGGCAGGCGCTCAGATGTGTCTTTTTGCCTTGGCTTCCCCCCTCTTGTCTAACTCTCTGTCCTGTGATGGCACACTTGGTGTGATTCTCTGGCTTAGGACTGTTCACTGGAACTCTAAAACTGCTTTCTATGCTAGAGCTTCTTCAGATTCCAGCTTCTCCTCCGCCATCTTCCCCCCAGGTTTCATTCTTATTACCCAAAGAGCAACATAGGAAAGCGATGCCCATGGATGTGGTTCTCTGGATTTTGGAAATTGTGATCATATATATATATATATATATATATATATATATATATAAAATGAATAATATTGAATATATAAAACTATAACAACAGATAAATAAGTGAATAACTATGTGCACACACTCCCAGTCACTTTCATGTATAAGACTTTTTTTCTTTGCTCTTATTCACCTACATAGAGAGTACATGAGTTGCCCTTGAATTGTCCTGGAAGTTCTTTATTGGGATACTGTAACTTCACATCTTTTGTTCCCTAAGTAGTCAGATGCTATGTATTCAATAACAAAACTGTTACAAGCAAAAGTATCCACCCTGACACACAGAGGAACTTGGATTTCAGAAATGCCACAAATAAGCGGGAGGTACAGCAGTACTTTTCAAAATTGAATAGACTACATATTTATTAGAAAGCTTGTAAGAAAAAAACTTCAGCATAGGATGATACACTTGAAGAAAACTACAGTTTAAATTACATATAGCCGGGGGCTACAATAGACAATAAATAAGAATTAAAAAAAATAAATTACATATGACATCAATTTACAAAGTTCCAGGAAATTTCCCTACTCTTGAAAACTAGAGTAATACATATTAAAAATAAATAAATGAAAAGACAAATGTTTTATACCAAATTTCAAAACATACTATATGTTATACAAAGGAAATGCAATAAGCATGCATTTTACAGTCTAGTAAAATCATATGGCATGAAGAATCTGATTAACTGATTCATAAAAGTCAATACAATGCAGTTAAACCTTCCGTTATCTCACGTGGTAACTTAGCAGAATACTTTCAATCTATGGTGTCTATTTTGCATGTTATCCAGCCCTATCCATCCCACAATGGCAGAAGGCTTTTCCTGAGAAAGTCCAGAGACCCGTCTACTGTGAGTGCTCAATGTAAACCTGTTCCAATTCTCTTTTATTTGGGCATGTGATAGACTGACTATCTGTTAACTTGCCAAAGGCACAATTTGGACAGGTTTCCAGTAGTGATATTTTAGCTCTCAGAAAAAAAGGGAAATTGAAGTCAGAGGGAAAATCTACCAGATCTCTGAAAGATTTCTATCATTGTGCTAAACCTGTAGCTTTCTACTGACAGTTGAACAAACTGCAGTAATTGCCACTCCAACGACATGTCCAAAAATTGGCTTTCCAAATATTGACCTATTTTCACTTTGGTAAATCAAGACACACTATTGTGGCTCCGTTTTACTTAAACTATCAGCTATGGTTGACCCAAAGGATAGTTGAACTTACGAATTTCTTAAATTTTAGGTCTTCACACAATCACTTCATAGCCCTTAAACATTAAAAATACCTACCCATATAAGTCTGCATTACATACTTATTACTGTTTTTCTTCATTTGTCATGTTTTACATATTTGGGTATCCCTGGGCTTAGCTCTGTAATATTCCTTCTCATGTTTTTTTTTTTTTTTTACCACTGAGTACAGTAATTATTTCTGTAGTTTTTCTCCATCTCTGTTTACTTTAATTCAAGTCCTTAATAGCATCCTGTCTACTGACAACTCCTAACAACTGATTTTAACAAACTCAAAATATCCCAAAGTGAGCTTTGATCTCTATCTACAAACCAATCCCTCATTACTATTTGATTAAGTGATAACTCTCCCAGCTGTCTTCTCAAAATACCTTGGAGTCATTTCAGACTTACATACTTTTTCACACCTCATGTTTAATCTATGACCAGGTTCGACAAATTAACTCACTGTATATTTTAGGAAGCATATATATGTGTATACACACACACACACACACACACACACACACACACACACACACACACACAAACACACACACACACACACACACACATATATATATATATATATATATATATGTTATATGAGTGCTAGTACTATGACTAAAATTTGCGGCCTAGGTTCTTTTATTTTTATTTTGTTTGGGGGGGGGTCCGGTCGTGGGGCCTGAACTCTGGGCATGGGTGCTGTCCCTCAGCTCTTCAACTCCAGGATAGTGCTCTACCACTTGAGCCACAGCACCACTTTCAACTTTGTTCTTTTTGCTTATGTGGTGCTGAGGAATTGATCCCAGGACCTCATGCATTCAAGGCAAGCGCTCTATCACTGAGCCACCTTCCCAGCCCCTTACTTTTCTTTTTGGTTCAGTCTTTATTTGGTATAAAGATCACCTACAATGTCATTACCCACACCCTTTTAATTTAAAAATGTGTATATTCTGTAGCAATGTTATTGCCATTATAACCATAATTAGGAAGATATTGTGGGTTCATCTGCTCCATACATCTTGAAAGGTAATGAATGTGAAACCTACAGAATATCCTCAGATATGCCTGGTGGAAACCTGGATTTGAATTATGGTTCTGCAGCTGATCCGTATTTGGTACTTGGGAAATTTGTTTGGCCTTGTTGCCTACTTCTGTTTTTAATAAAATAGTTAATTCATTTCCTAACTGGAAGAACTATCTTGAGCACGAAAATTACCCTAATGCAGGTGCAGTGCTTGGAATGGTGACTGCACACTGTGTAGTAGGTCCCAAAGAAGTCAGCTTCCATCAACATTGTCAGAGAATCCTTCCTGAAGGCCTTAAGAAATATATACCCAACTGCTGTTAATATCTGTGAAAACTTATCTTTACAAAAAAAGGTCTTGTCTTCATATGAAACAAAGTAATGTTGGGGCTGTCCTGTGGCTTTTAGTCTGAAGGAGTTTTGCCTAAATTTTATTCTTACACGATTAGTAGTAGCAGTAGCATTCTTTAGTGCTACCCTTCATTTTTCTAGTTCTGTGTTGCATTTGTAATACTATTGTAACAATTTATAATCTTTGTTATTAGAATAAATAAACTAAAACTGCTGAAGTTTTAAATAAAGAGACAATTTTAGGTGTGCATTACATTTTATGTGCTTAATACTTTCCTGAAATTATTCCTTTTAGGTTATATATCCCTAACAAACTATTTTTTAACATTTCTTATATGATTTATAGATTTATTTTATGATTCTTATATGATTTCTTAGAGATCCATAAATAAAACATCTCAGAACAGGAAAAAAGTAGGTAAGAAGTTATAAAAATACTATTATGGTGTCTTAATGGCTAAGTGTAAAGAACATGTAACAAAACAGTTGGAAGATTCATTTGCTCTTTTTTCTATTCTCTCACCCTTCATTGTAGAAACTTTCTCACTATGAAGTGCCAAGTCGTCTGGACATTTCAAGACTCATCTCAGTGACAGAAGTGATGGGATTAGGACATGTGCTCCTATGACTGGCTTTTAGGAAGTTCACAATAAAGCAATACCAGTACATATAAAGAAACTTTTGTGAGTGATGTGCATTGACTTCCTCAATTGCCAAAATTAAATTCATATGTCAAAACATCAAATTACTTACATTATAATATATGCAGTTCAACTGGCATTACTAACACTTCCATAAATCAAATGCAAACTAAAAGCTCTATATCAAAAACCAACATCTAAGGCAGTGTTGGAAATACAAGAAGAAACACAATAAATCTTATAGAGTGAGATCTTTAACACTGGCAATGAGCAATGATATCTGAATTTTTCACCAAGCTTGGAAAGTTCAGGTGTCCACTAATGATGTGATTAGAGTTTCGGAGTTGACCTTGGTATTAAGATTAGAGGTAAAATTCAAAGACAGCTAAGGTTGCTGCAGTATTGTAGCTCTATACAATGTGACCCTCCCTGATAATGGTAAAGCACAGAGTAGAAGCTAAGTCAGTAAAATGTATAGGAAGGATTTTCCACTGAGAATAATTGCAGGGGGTGATCATCACTCTTCCATTGAAAATGTACAGCCCATCATTCTACTTTAAACTCTAGAATATTTCTGATCTGAAGACAATTATAACACACCGATGTGCTGTGAGTGCTGACCAGTTTAGGTGTGTATTACTATAATATATGTAAAATCTTTAGAGGTATGGAGTGACCTGTGTTGTTAAGTTTCATGGAAAAATGTTCACAATTATGCAATTCACACTCATCTAAGTCTGAATCAGGCAACTGAGATAAGACATTTGGGTCATCACTCCAGTGACCAGGTTTGTGACCTATGAAATAAATAACATTATTTCACAATGTATATGTGTTTCTGAAAATTTATGCAATACCAAATACCAAATGTACAAAAGGGACAATTGTCCATCTCTTATATATATCCGAAGTAAAGGTACACCAGAATTATACTTTCTTGTTAGAGGATCACAGAATGACTGCTGATTTTAGGTTTCTTTCCAGGTGCTCCTATACATTTGTGAATCTTCTCTGAGGAAGTGTTTTCCATAGTTTGTTTTGAGGTGTTCCGAATATCAGTACTGTCACTAACCACAGCCATGAAACAGCAAAGATGATGGGATACCTGGCCAAAGAACTGAGAAATCACAGGAAGTGATAGGAAAGAAGATACCAGAGGACCCAAAGCCTCATTGCCAGCTTCTGGATCCCCAAATCCTGTTTTAAATGCTTTATATTCATTCTACTACAGGGTGGGGTAATGAGTGGCTACAGGTATGTCCGCAAACTGAGGCATCAATCTAGTTGGTGGTTACAATTATTAACTGAGGTATTGTTTGTATACATAGTGATAATTGAATCCCTTATTATTAAGGAGCAGAAGGGAGCAATAATCATTACAACCATAGCACAGACATCCATCTTGTTTCCAAAGTCTTAAACTTTTAGTGTCCAACAGCTCTAACTTAAATACTTTTGAGGTAATAACCCATACCCCTGTCTTCCCTTAACTGTTTGACCTTTCCAGAGCACAGCTCTCAGCCTTTTGATTACTGTTTGAGATGGCTTCCCAATATATCCCTTTCCAGGTATAACAGTTTGACTCTAGAATCCCTCACAAGTACTATTACAGATGGGTTATTTTGAAAGGGATATTTTTTTCTAGGGTAGGTTCACTTTTTTAAATTTTATTTTATTTAAAGGTACTGTACAGAGTGGTTACAGTTACATGAGTAAGGTACATTCCTTGATGTATATTGTTACCCACTCCATTGTTGTTCTCCTATCCTTTCCCACCTCAACCATACCCCCCACCCCAAAGTTGTAAAGTTCATTGCCGGTATATTGTCTTGTGAATATCATTGTTGCAATGGGTCACTTCTTTCATCATTATGTTATTTCCCTTTCCTTCTCCAAATCAGATAATGTATATACAAGATGGAAGGTACCAGAATCAAGACAGAGATGTCCAGAGATAAATCAAAGACAAATGAAATAAAATAACATCTAGTTACACTTCTTTACCGACATCAAGGTTGATATCTGAAAAAAAAAGTAATTGTTGTTTCCATGTCTTGGAGTCCATTTCAATTAGCATCATTTTGTATGGTCAAATGTACATAGCTCTAGAGCCAGCATTCCCATTCATGGGCATTTGTCGAAATTATCTCTAGATAGCTAATGGATGAAAAATAGAATTGAAAATAGCAAAGGAAAACAAATCACCATTCAGGTATTATGATTTTATAATTCTAATATGAAAGAACTGAAGCTTTTGTTTAATGAAGAAGACAGTTTAGCCTGTAATTTCAATGCAAAGCATCAGTTGAAATGAGTCTAAACTCTTTTCCTCAAAGATATCCAAGAGTAATATACTCATCCTCTAAAGAGTAAAAAAGTAATTATTTTAAATAGCTTTGCTTAATATTAATTTACGTGTAGAAAATAAGTTAAAATATCTTCTCTCAGGCAGGGAAGGTGGCTCAGTGGTAGTGTTGGCATGCAAGAGTCCCTGGTTCAATTCTTCAGTACCACATAAGCAAAAAGAAAAAACCCGGAAGTGGCGCTGTGGCTCAAGTGGTAGAGTGCTAAACTTGAGCTGAAGAGCTGAAGGACAGCGTCCATGTCCATAGTTCAAGACCCACGACCGGACTCCAAAAAATAAAACACTAAAACTACCAGCACAAGTATGTTTTTGGCAGCATTATTACCATATCTAAGATATGGAACCAGTCCAGATGCCCCTCAGTAGATGAATGGATCAGGAAAATGTGGTATATATAAACAATGGAATTTCATGCTTGTATGAGAAAGAATGACATAGCTCCTTTCTTAAGAAAATGGAAAGACTTGGAAAAAAATCATTATGTGAAGGAAGCCAGACTCAAAGAAACATAGGCTCTATGGTTTCCCTCATTTTTATTAATTAATATATACTTAGGATAGTCCTGTAAGATAGGTTCATTTTTTACACTCTTAATATTCGCTGTGTGTGTTTGTGTGTGTGTTTGTGTGTGTGTGCACGTGTGTGCACGTGTGTGCAGCAATGAAACTGACTCAGAGCCTCAAAATCTTGCTTGTTTTTTTTCACTCATGTCTGACTGAATCTGTACTATTTTAACCAAGGTTTCACTATGTGTTTGATTGAACAATTGAACATAAATGTCTCGTGGATTGCTACCCCAGCCATCTGTGAACCATGGTCTTACAATCTCAGCCTCATGAGATGAGATACTGGCATCTAGCTCTATTGCCAAGTGTCATTTCTTCGTTTTGTTTTGTTTTGTTTTTGTTGTTTTTGTGCATCTAAAATCTGTATGGAAAACAAATCATTTATAATCAGGACTAGTCACATAAAATTGTGTGTTGTTTAAAGATTACCTTAATAATGTAATCCTTTTGCATACACATTATGTGATTTGATTTTTTGAACTCTTCTTGTCTTGGTTTTATAGGGTGTTAGGTGTTTAAAAACAGAATTTATCAAGGTTTAACTCTAAACTACTGAAACAGGACCTTTATTATTACTCAATGTCCTGTAAATCATAAGTTTATCACTACTTGAGGCACCATATGAGCACAAATAGTTTCCTATAATACCTACACATATTTTAGACCTCAATGCCATACAATGCACACTTCTGTCAAATATGCAAGGGCATTCTTTGTGATTCTCCATGGATTTTCACTGTTCTTTTCTCTATTCTCCAGTGCTAAGTCTTGTGATGGTCATGTTGATTTTCTCCCCTATTATATTCATCATTGCATCTTGGGAACTACTGGTATGCATTACTATACTTCTGTCCATTCTCCTTGTGCTTCGGCTTGTACCCCTCTGACCTCGAAGGGCTAAGAATTGGGGATGTTTGCTTTACTCTTTATCTCAGACATCTATCTTTACTTTCTAGAAATACATTCATTGAATTCCTTCTGTAAAGTCTAATGTCTTAAAATTATTACTGCATTTTCATGGCTTTGTTACTTGGCATTAGGGAAGAACATAGATCAGTACTGTAACTTAGGTAAAAGATTATTGCAATCATGCTTCACTAGATATTCTTCATTGGATAATGTGTATTTCAAGGTCTGCCTGCCTGCTTCCTTTTCACTGTTTTGTTTATTTTTCAATGTAGTCTTTTCTTCTGGAAAATATTTATGTGCCTAGTGAAGATCAATTCTTACTGTAACTATTCATTAATTTTATTCCAACCTAATTTCACAGATCCCTCTGAGTTTCTTCAAGGTCTGTATAGTGCTTCACATTTTAAAATATGTTTTAACATCGATGCATCCAATGATGAAGACACATTCCTTAAGTCACCATTTTGATGACTGAAAAGAAACCATGCTGCAATCTCACTATATGGCAATTTTCTGGTTTTAAATTCTTTTAGATTAAAATTGATGCTGGACAACAAATATTCTGTGTACAATTTTATATTTTCCTAATTATTTTAATATACTTCCCATATTATATAAATTTAAAACATTATCACTTACTTAGTTTTAGGATTTCTAAAACGGTCAGAGTAAAAGTTCTATTCATTCACAATTTTTTTTTTTTGGGTCCGGTCGTGGGGCCTGAACTCTGGGCCTGGGCGTTGTCCCTCAGCTCTTCAGCTCAAGGCTAGCGCTCTATCACTTGAGCCACAGCAACACTTCCGGCTTTTTTTTTCTTTTTGCTTATGTGGTGCTGAGGAATTGAACCCAGGGCCTCGAGCATGCAAGGCAAGCGCTCTACCACTGAGCCACCTTCTCAGCCCTTCATTCACAATTTTAAGATAATAGAATATCCATTATGACCAAGTGAGATATTTTAATTTTTTTTTGTAGTCCTTAAAGGTTGTGCTGGGGAATACAGCCCAGTGCTTCATATTTCTTGGTCTACTGTGGGCCTCTGAGCCTGATGTGACCTGTGGTTTTATTTTCACTCAACAGGAATTTAAAAAAAAATTCAATAGGAAAGAATTATTACTTGCTTACTTTCTCCAATATCTCTCGCATACATAAAAGTAATATAATTCTACACTGACTGAAAATGGTGTTCCTATTAGAGTAATTGTTTATTTTTTGTAGCCCCACTCTTCACTAAGTCTTGTCCCTTTCCTATCTCCCCTTCCCATAAAACTTGACTGGAACCACTGGAAACCCACTTCCAGTCAGCCTGGTACTTAAAAAGCCAAACCTTAACTAACCTACCCCCTGGTAGTCCTGCTATAAATTTTCAAAGGCCTGACTGCAACCAGAATCCTTCCTGAAAGTCCTCCTCTGCTACAGGGAAATCCTTCTTCCACTCCACCCCTTCCTGGAATCCCTGCTCTGCACCACCAGAAACCAAGCCACATCCATATCTCCTCCTAAGATCCACCTTGCTGCACCAAGAACCCCGCCTACATTGGGCTCCTCCCTCTACTCCTAACTTCATCCACCAGATACCCTGTCCCTAACTACTCTATTCCCTCAGAGTCCCATTACTCCCATATTCTATTACTTCCAAGCTCCTCCCGTCCCTTTCATACCCCACTCCCAACCAAACTTCTCCCTGGACCCCTCCTGGTTTCATCAGAAACTCGATCCATAACTAGTCTAAGTAGCCGAACTTTTCAAGCACAGCCCTGAACCTACCTCTTCCCACAATTCCCTTCATGCTACACCAAAATCCCTCCACCTCTCTATAACTGCCCTTGTAGCCCCCCCTTAGTTGACCAGAAGCTTCTCACACAGCCCATCTCCTGCTTGGAAAGCCAGCCCTGCTCCACCATGGGCCTCTCTACCTCCCATATCTACTCTCTCAATGGCTTCATTGTTCCCGTGATGAATCCTCCCCTTATTGGCTCCTCCCACAGATCCACACCCTACTCAACCCTGCCCATAATTACTCTACACCTTTGTAGACCTTCCACTCCTTCTCAAAGTCCCTCTTCCAATTAACCCCATGGCTCCAAGCCCTGACCTGCTCTAGAAAACCCCCACCACACTATCCCATCTCTCGACACCCACATTGCTCCACTGCAAACTACTGCATCTGTTGGCCTCCCTCTGGAAGCCTCACCAGGCTCAACTGTAAATTCCTGTCCCTTCATAATCCCTTTTTGAAGTTTACCTTGCCCCACTGGAAACCCTGTCCAAGTCTAATGTCCTGCCTTGCAACACTGAAATCCCCACCCAAACTCACTGCTCTTTTCGAAGTGGTAACTGGCTACACCAGAAACCCTGTCCTAACTAATCTAGTCCACTGGATCCTATCTCTGCTCTCACAAAGCTCTGGTCCTGAAAAATTCCTCCATACATTGTTACTACATCCTGCTCTGCCAGAAACCCCACCTCCACCCTAACACACTTCCCAAAGGCCCGCCCCCTACTAGCCCACTTCTTTCTAGCACCACTCTGCCCTCTCACAGACCTTGAAAAGCCTCTCTCTCATAGCTCTGCATTCCTGCACCAGAATCCCCACCTTTTGTCAGCCTCTTGCCTTCATTATCTTCCCTGTCTTATGGGAAACCTCACCCTACATATCCCACCAGGGCTCACAGTGCTACACCACAACCCCTCCTCTAAGTAACCTCTTCCTCTGTAGCCTTGTTCTTCCTTTTCAAAGCTCTGCCTCAAACAGCCTCTTCCCCAGTGACCATGCCTTCTTCCACTGAAAACCCATCCACCTGCCAGTCTCCATCCTAAAGTCCCACCTACTCCACAAGAGACCCTGCTCCTAACAAGTCTAGTCTTTCCTGTCCCCTCCCTGCTGTCTCAAAGCCTTACACAGACTGGCTTTCACCCTCAAAGCCCCGCCCTGCTTTACCACAGAGGCTGTGCCAATACCAACTCCTCCCTTGAACCAGACACGGCTCCACCAGAAACCCCACACCACCTCATCCTTGAAGTTCCCACCTAGGAAATTTTATTACAAATGTGATTTTATAATGGTCACAGAATTCATACTAATCAATATGATAAGAAAGCAGTATTGACAAAAGACAACAAAAATTAGATAGCTATTAGATGCCTTAGTCTAGTTTGGGGTTCTGTTAACAGTGTAGGGCAGACCTGTATTTAACCCAAGTTTTGTATGCGGTATGCTATGGTTTTTTTCAGGCTTGATACAAAATGTCTCTGCCCAGAATTAAATGAAGGCATTTAAAGCTAAAATGATTTAGGGTCATTGTTAACATCTAACACATGTTGAGTTTTTTCTTTATACCTCTCCTTTTCCCTTTCTTTCTTCCTCCCTTTCTTTCTTCCTCCCTTTCTTTCTTTTCTTTTCTTTCTTTTCTTTTCTTTTCTTTTCTTTCTTTCTTTCCTTCTTTCTTTCTTTCTTTCTTTCTTTCTTTCTTTCTTTCTTTCTTTCTTTCTTTCTTTCTTTCTTTCTTTCTTTCTTTCTTTCTTTTCTTCCCTTTCCTTTCCTCTTTTAGGAAATGAGTATGAATTTATATATTTTGTTTGCTGAACAAGTATTCTACCATTAGAATAATCCTTTTTCGATTCATTTACTTTGTTCATAGGTTATCCATTTTGCTGAGGGCTGAACACAGGCTAAGTTCCTCACCTCTGTCTGCCAAGTAGCGGGGATCACAAATGCATTCCAACATGAGAACCTTTAGGATGATATGAGACTCTTATTACTAACCTTGCACACTGGTTCTGATCTGTGATCCTCTCAAATTCTACCTCTTCCATTAGTGATGTGAGTTCCAATAGCCTGCCCTCAGTTTAGATCGTCTAAATGAATTATTGAAGGCAATTTCACTTTAATCTCTTTTTTTGCCAGTCCAGGTGCTGTTATAGTTTTATTTCTAGACAAATTCTGTGTATATATGCACATTAGCGTTAAAATATTACTTTCCCCCCCTTTTTTCCTTTTTAATTTTCTTGGTCAAGGGGCTTGAATTCTGGGTCTGGGCGCTGTCCCTGGCTCTTCAGATCAAGGCTAGCATGTTACCACTTGAGCCACAGTGCTACTTCTGGTTTTCTGGTGGTTAATTTGAAGTAAGAGTGTCATGGATTTCCTGCCAGGGCTAGCTTTGAATTACTATCCTCAGATCTCAGCTCCTGAGTAGCTAGGATTTCAGGCATGAGCCACTGCCACCCACCTAAAAATGTTACTTATTTTAAGTTTTGTTTTTTAGTTGAGGGAGTAACATAAGCGTGTAGAAATTTAACTTTCAAGTTACCTCTCTAAGTAATTTCAGAGTTTCATTTTCATATTTATTGCAGTTATTAATAACAGAAACTCTCAAAGTAACAGAATAATCCTTCATTTTCTCCTTCCCATAGGTACTATTGGAAGAGAATGAGTGAGATCTTAGACAATATGTACTTGAAATTATAAAAAAAGTTATATTGATGATACATAAAGAGCCAGATAACACAACGTGCTTTGCATTTTCTAAAGAAAGGAATGTCATGAAAGTATATTTATTGGCAGGCTTTTCACCTGTAAAACAAAGAAAAAACAATTTCACAAAAAAGCTGAAGGGGATCAGCTGCCATGAAAGTGTGATTTAGCATTGGAGACTTTACGAAATGAACTGGTTCAGGTAAAGTAATACTTTGGAAAAGTTATCTGTTCACTAAATGTATTCATTATATTTTTTTTATTTTTATTTACCTGTCACTTAAAATATAAATGCATACATGTGTGTGGAATATATATATATATATATATATATATATATATATATATATATATATATATCAGCAGTATCTGTCCAGTGAACTGTATGTGGTTATGTATGTTTAGGTAATTTCATCATGTCAAGTCCATCAAAAAGATGGGCTTAGATAAACCTTAACCACCCTGCAACACCACTGCACATGCAAACTTAAGTGTTCACCATTGTAAGCTAAACCTGTGTTCTACCAAAGCTTTATATATATGGTGTTAATTTTTCATTTAGTCTTGACACAAAATGTGTGTGCTCCTAGAAATAAATGATGGCATTTATAACTACAATAATTTAGTGTAAATCTTTACAATGAACACATGCTCAGTATGAATTGTTCTTTCTTTCCTCGTCTTATTTTATCTTTAGGAAGTTGATTTGAGTTTTGATGTTGTTTTCTAGATAAGTATTCCACCACTGGAGTCACTCCACCACTCCTTTCTAGTTTAAGTTACTTTACGCATAGAGTAGCAATTTTTGCACCCAGCCCAAAAAGCAGGGATCATGATTGCATTCCAATATCCCTACCTAGTAGGTTGATATGGCTGATACTTTTTTTCCTAGACCTATTCAGATATGTGATCCTCTCAAATTCTACCACTTTAGTTAATTGTGTGAGCTCCTGTTCTCCCTACTGCTAGAAGATAGGACAGACATAAATGATTACAGGTAATTTGAGTGAATCATTGGCTAAATATAAGTGATTTGATATTAAAGTGTAGGGTAAGTTTGAAAGTATAATCACAGTAGTCAGATATTTTGCTAAGTAATTTTGTTTCACATTAACAACACATCTTAACCAGAATTAAGGACTTACTTTTGCTGTCTGTCTAGTTGTATGTCATTTGGTAAAATAAATTTCTTGTATTCCATGTGGGATAAAGAACTTTGAATGGTCTGATGTGCTGGTTCACATCTATAATCATGGTTAGCAATCAGGAATAAATAGATCAAAATTTGAACATAGCCTAACCAAAAACTTTAAGAAGTCCCAATCTCAATAAACTAGTGGATCATGTTGAATCATGCTGCCATTAATCTCAGCACCACAAGAAGCTAAGTCTCTGCCTTGTATCTGTTTCACTTGAGTAACTGGGACTCTTGGAGGCAGTCACCTCTATAGATGCAGAATCTGGGCTGAGATTTAGCAAGAGAAGGGAGGAGTCTGCTCCACCTTCCCAGGGTGAACCTCACAGAATGAAGTGAGCATGCTTGCTTTCCTCCTCCAAAGGGCTTGAGATGCCATGCTGCTGAGTGTTCATTATGTGATTCCAGTGACCTGTGGTAGAAGTAGAAAGAAACATAAAATAAATTTCACATATGCCAATTGAGCTGCTCTCCCAGCCTGTGAGTTCAACTCAGCAAGTGTTCATTATTTGAGAGTTGAGAATGCTGAGGTAGGGGAGATAGGGAGGGTGAGTGAAAGAGAGGAGAGATAGAGAGAGAAAGAGCTGGGCGCTGGTGGATCACACCTGTAATCCTAGCTACTCAGTACGCTGAGATCTGAAGATTGCAGTTCAAAGCCAGCCTGGGCAGGAAAGTCCGTGAAACCCTTATCTCCAATAAACCACTCAAAAACCAGAAGTGGCGCTGTGGCTCAAGCGGTAGAGTGCTCGACGTGAGCTCAAGAGCTGAGGGACATTGCCCAAGACCAGAGTTCAAACCCTACGACCAACCAATTAAACAAAATAGAGAGAGGGGAGGGAGAAAAGAATGGAAGGAAGGAAGGAAGGAAGGAAGGAAGGAAGGAAGAAAGAAAGAAAGAAAGAAAGAAAGAAAGAAAGAAAGAAAGAAAGAAAGAAAGAAAGAAAGAAGGACGGAAGGAAGGAAAGAAAGAAAGAAAGAAAGAAAGAAAGAAAGAAAGAAAGAAAGAAAGAAAGAAAGAAAGAAAGAAAGAAAGAAAGAAAGAAAGAACATGACTGAGAATGAATTGTTTGGAGTCAGGAGTCATATGTCAGAAGTACTACCTGTATTTGTTGTTAGGTCTGCCCCAGGTCATGCAGACCCTATGCAGCCACTTCTTGGCTAAGTTTCCCTTTATGTGTTGCCTAGTATCTGGCACACCTGGAGGCAGCCACCTCCCCATGCTGTTAAGTCACAACCTGGTCAGCCTCTGGTCCCACTTTCCTTCTGACCAGAGGTGAGTCCCAGAACTTGAAGTCACATCCAGATCCAGTGTGGCCAGAGTTTCCCACAAACAGCCACACCTCATCTGGTCCTTCACATAGATTCATCCTTGCCAGAGGTTGGATCGCCCCATTTTTTTTTTTACATGTATTTCCACCATGTATGGCATGGGCAGCAGTTCAGTAAATAAACTTCTTTACCTGACTGAAAACCCTGTGGTGTTCTCTTCATTGGCTACCTAATGAAACTCACCTACTTAATATACTTTACACTTCAGAGTTTCTAGTTATGAATCCATGGATATTTTTGTGACACATGTGTGATCAGTATCTACAAAACATATTTACTAACATCATTTAACAGTATAATTGTGCCTAGAATCTTTAATGGCAGCTTAATTAACGATAATGTCTATTTTGTTTGCTTTGCTTTGCTTTGTTTTTGCTTAAAGTAATAGAAGAGTTGGTGAGACAATCTCTGTGAAGACTCAGGGTCTGTGATGGAAGGGCAGAATGATGCTGGCTCCGGCCTCAGGATTATCTGAGGACTGTGTTTGTGTATGTGGAAAGCTCTTGGTATGCCGGCCTAGAGAGGGAACATGTTCTCTCTCCCTATCTCAAAGCTATCATGTCTCAAAGCTGAGGAAGTAGCTCTTCTGCTTACTTATGCATAGACGAACAGCTAGCCAAGCATTTTCCAGAGTAGGGGGAAATGGTTTGAGCTTGCTCTAAAATAGTTTAGATAAAAATATACAAAGACTTATCTCATAGTTTAAGCAAAATTGTATCTGTTGAAATTCTTTTTGTGAATGTCTCCTGAATAAATCTTGGCAAAGATAATACTTGCTTGTCTTTAAATACCCACTAACAATAAAGCACAGCATGCAGTGGCAAATGCTGTTTGCACTCTGCAACCCCTGTGTCCTGGTGATTTTGCGACCCTTACCCAGGGACCCCAATGCCTGAGACATTGACAACTGGCACACAAACTTGGACCCTGCAGTGTTGATTACAGGAAGGGATATTCAGGTAAGTACTTTTAATTACAGGGTGATGGAACAAGTTAAGTTTACTCCGTACTTACATATGCTAAAATATTTACTTGCTGCTTATGGTGTAACTATTTCTTCTTTTGACATAGAAATGTGTATTGATGTAGTTAGGGAATGGAATCCTTGGTTCCCCGTTGATGGGGCATTAGATGTTGATAATTGGAAATGAGTAAAATATTGTAGAAAGAGATGTTCGAGAAGGGGAAAGGATTCCTGTTACATTTTGGTCCATTTGGGCTATTTTACATACCCTTTTTAAAGCTTTAAATGAGAAAAGATTAATAGCGGACTTAAAGAAAGAGGCAGCGCCTTCTATTGTAGGTTTACTATTGGACTCGGAGGTTAAGGACGCAATAGATAAGGCTGCATCACAATTAGGAGAAAAAACAAGAGGTAAAGAAAGGTGAAAATGAACAAACTGAAAGCGTAAATAGAATGTCTGAGCAAATGGAATTGATTTTATCAAGATTACTACATATGGAGTTAGAAATTAGCAGAGTGAAAGGATAATCTGAGAAGGTGAAAGTAAAACAGCCTTCCTCTCCTCAGCTTGCGGAAGCAATTTTTACTGCATCACTCCTTCACAAAACAGAAGGCTCAGTGAGTTTGATGAAGAAATGCATATTTTTTCTTAACCTGCAATTTGACCACCTCCTATGAATGGTATAGCTCAACCAACCAGATATGAGGGTGTTGCTGTCGATGATATTGGTAAACTTAACAATCAGTGACTTATGGTCCTCAGTATCATTATGTTAAGGAATTACTTAATGGGCTTGCCCGATAATTTTGCTTCCGAGGATTGGAAGACGCTTTATAGAGCCTTGCTTAAGGAACCTGAATACCTACAATGGCAAATATAGTTTACTGACTTATATACAGAAAGGACTAGACAAAATGCACAGAGCAATAATCCACGCCTGCAGATCATAACCTGTCCTATGTTGAGTGGAACAGAACCATATGCAGATGCTCATATGCAAGTGAACTCTCCTGAAGAGATCAATGAGCAGTTATGAGACATAGGTATTGAGGTATGGGGGAGGATTCGGCTGGTAGGAGAGCATTATGGCTCCTGGACTAAAGTAATTCAAAAACCTAATAAACCCTATGTTGAATTTTTATCACGATTGACACTGACCTTGGAACATACTGTTGTGGGAGAGGCTGCACTGTAACAACTACTAGGCATGTTGGCTTATGAGAATGCTAATGAGGACTGTAAACGAGCCCTATTGCCTATTAAAGAATCTGGGGATGTAAATACATATTTAAGGGCATGTAAAGACATTACATCCGAATCCCGGCGTTTGCAGTTGTTTGCTGAAATTATGCCCACTACCTGGAATGCTTTACAAACCATCTAATCTAAAATGTTTTGGATGTGGTCAAATGGGACATATAAAGAAGAACTGTAAAAAGGCTACTGATGTTAACAAGAGAGGACCAGGAATTTGCCCTAAATATAAAAAGGAAAGCACTGGGCAAGAGTGTGTAGATAAAAAATAGACAATAAAGGAATTCCTATAAAAATGCTTACGCTATGCAGGGAAACTCTCCATCTGGCCAGCCCTGGGACCCAGGATTAATAACCGAGGGTAGCCAACCTTTTTCTTCCTCGTCCCTGCCACAGCCCACAGCACCGCAATGGACATGCCAATTCATTCATCTATTGAGAGGCATATTGGTTTAAAACATGCTTGCATGTAAGTATCAATTACGGTCATTCAAAAATGACAGATGTCACCTCCCCAGACATACTAAAATCATGATTTCTAAGTAGGATAGGATTTTATGGTGGTACAAGTGTTGAGATATATGGATGAGTCTAATGTGTATCTTGCACTGAATTAGGCAGGTAGATATCCAATATCATATGGGATAAAAAAAAATGGTACTAAGAAGATATTCCCTTGAGAAAGATATAGGAGGCTGAGAGAAGTATGGAGAAATTCAGATAATTTTGAAGGATTTAGAAATGCATGCTCAAGTATGTCTCTTTAAGTGGAAGGACAAAAGAAGGGGAAGAGAAGAAAATAACTGAAAGCAGATCATTGTCCCAACGTAGAGTATATAAAAAAAACATAGCCTATAACTTCCAAGTTAGAGACCAATATAATTCGTTCCACTTAATTTAGATACATGCAAAATATTTACTTTGCTTTTTCCCACTTTAATGCTACAAAATAATTGAAAACAAATGAAACGTTATGTGATTGTCGTTACTTCAACCTGAACACTAATTGTGATGAGCCCTCTTTTTCTCAGTATGCTCTTGGAAAATACTCCCTAAATTGATGATGTTGTGACTGATTAGAGAGTCAGTGTAACAGGTTTCTACTTGTATGATAATCCCAGAATAGTTTAATGCAGTTTTTTCTCAAGGTATACAAGTATATTGTCGGACGTTGTACTTTGAACACACCCTCACACCTGAGCACATTATTTGAAATTGTACATCAGCATTTACTTGGCACATTCTATTTTGTGCCTTTGTTTTTTTTGCATGTTCCTTTTGATTGCTCTCTTTCCATTTCATCTGTACAAACTGCTAAGAACATTGTTCAGCTACCACTTCTTGTTTGCAAACACCCAGTCTATTTATGAAGGTACTTTGTCCATGTTAACCAATAGGGTAGTACTCACTCTCTGAGGATAAAAGTTCCACAGTGTAACTCTATGCCAACATTAGAAGATGTAGAATTTAAGGCATTTTGAGACAAACAGTGATATTTGAATTGAAAGGCTTCTTAGAGACATTTTCTTGGAGCTCATTATTATTCTAAGGTCAGAATAAAAGCATTTGTTCCCAACATTTAAAATAAAAAGGATCTATTGAATTAATGGATCTGAATTTTATGGCTTCACATTCATATGTCAAAATTTTATCAATATGAATCACATCCCTACCAGTTCACCAAAACACTGTTCTTATTGAACTTGTCTATGTCCTTTAAGTTTTCAGATCCAAATAGCATATTTCCTTCAATGTCTCTGTAACAGTTTTGACCTTTTCTTCCTGCAAATTCTTTCTTTTCTTTTCTTCTGTAAATCTGTTTCTATAACTTTTTTGTTTCCTTATCTCTTTCTTCCAATCTTGTCCACACTGGTGCTCACATTGCTACACTTATATCATAACTTTTCTTTTCTTCTTCCCTTTAATAATGCCCCCAATTTTATCATTCTTTTTCATATTCATGGTCATGGATATTTTGATGATATCTAAACAGATCGATCTTTGTATCTGTTTAATATAAACGTTAGAACTATCAGAGAGTTTTTTCCCCTAAATCGATCATTTTCACCTGTAATCCTTATCACCAAGAACATGACTAACACATTTGCCTGGCCATAGATGTAGAAACCTTTAGATTTCTTGTTACCCTTCTTCTCCCAACCATTATATAAGATGAACGATCAAGGTTTTCTCAGTTTCTGTTACTAATTTGATTTATTTTTTTGTTTTTGTTTTTGTTGGTCATGGGGCTGGAACTCTGGGCCTGTGTGCTGTCCCTGTGCTCTTCAGCTCAACGCAAGCACTCTACCTCTTGAGCTACAGCACCACTTTCGGGTTTTCTAGTGGTTTTCTTTTTACTTTCCTAGCGAGTCCATTAAACTTCCCTCTTGAATTTGGTTGTCATGAATACCCAACTTCTATGTTAATGAGGACAAACTCTAATGTAAAACTTTGTCTACAAAAACCAATCCAAGAAGCTGTGATCACAAATATTTCACTATACTTTTTTCTTTTCTTCTTTTTAACCTTGAAAGTCTTCTTGTGTCTCAATTGCCAACAAAAATAAGTGTTCCACCACTTTTGGGTTCAATCGTTTCTAACCTCAAAGATATATTTTGGTAACAAGATGCTTAGAGGAAACCAAAGTATACTCCACTTTTTATCTTTTCTCTTAAGTCTCTCCTTAGATATAATATCAGGAAAAGTGCAGTTATTCTTTGCAAAATTATTTCAATTGATTATTTTTCTCTTGCTCTTGCATTTGTTCAACAAGATGTATCAAGGAAAATAGAGTTAAATCATCCATAACTAGGATGACAGTGTCTGTTACAAAGGACAATGCTTCTATGTCCTTCTTCTATGTCCTCCTCTTAGCTCTTTCCTGATTTCCAATGAATCACAGCTTCTTGGCTTCAAGTTTAGTGAAGCTGAAGGACTACACAGCCTCCCCCATTGCTCCATCTTCATTGTTTCTCATTTAGAACTCTTTTAAGTTGCCTCATTAGGATGTGTAATTTATTTTCATGTATTCATTCAATCTGTTCTTCATCGTAGTGAGGCAAATAGGCTCTGTAAAATCACTTTAGGTAGCTAAAATATTAAGAGAATCTATATCAAAAAGTTTTGGCCTCTCTCCACTGTTGAAGCCAATATGCTTAGCTAGGGTCCTAAAAAGAGTTTTCTTACATTTTTCATTTCCTCAATTCTTTTCTGATCCCAAAATTTTTTGGCTTATGTAATAAGAGAAGTGTTCACGATCTCATCTTAATAAGGATATTATTTTTTGTGAGCCACATAGAAATGTGAAATCATTGGTTTGAATTATCCTATCAGATTTTTTTTCTGTGTTTCAGTGCTTCATGTGCAAAGACATTGTGGAAAGAATTACAAACAGAAAAATGTAAACCCAATACATTCTTTCATTGTTCAGGACACTTTCTCTCTAAATATTTTGACTCAAAATATATTTTTCAGAGAATTACAGTTTGGTAAAGGTCAATTCACAAATTTTGATGTCTTTTTTTTAAAGAACTTTGAATTTAAATTCCACTACAATCTTGTTTCACGAACTGAAAATATATTTCCTGGGTAAGGGCATTTTCAAGGGAACCTACAGGATTTCCAGCAAGTTTTCTGAGGTTTATTGGTTTGTTTGTTTGTTTGTTTAATGAGCCATCTTCACCCACATTGATCTCTCTCCACTAAGTCTCCATGGATTTCTTTGCATGAAAGCCTCTTTTCCCAGGCAATTTTAAATTTTCTTAATAGGCTAAGTTGTTAAAAATGTTGAAGAATTGAAATTTACCTGTCATAATTGTAAAACTCTTGAAATTCCTTTATCAGAATCGTGAATTCACCAATCCTAATTCCACCTTTAACATCAGAAACAGTTAATGTTGTTTTCATGATATAGTGTCCATGCAACAATTCTTTTCCAGTAGCTTTGTTATGCATATATATTACAATATAAGCTGAAGCAGAGCAAAATGAACTCCAAGATATGAAAACAGAGGCTTTTTTTCTTTTTGCGGTTGCTGTTTTTAAGGTAGTATATGATTTCTATTTTGTTTTGGGTTTTCTCTCTATGGTTTATCCCCCTTATTTTGGTACCCTGTATTTTGTGTATACATTTACCTTAATTAGGGAATGGAAGAGGAAAAACAAAATGGTGAGATAAAAGACAAAGGGCAAACCAATGGAATAGCAATGCTCACAAGACAATATATGGGAAATGTACATATCAACTTGTGAGAAGTATTGAGGAGAAGGAAAACTGTGAGAAAAATGAGGGAGGAGGTAACAAGTATGAAAAGTTATGTATTAAGTACTTTTCAGTTCCTGACGGGATCATTGCAAGATAATGTTAAAGCATGCATAGATGCCTCACCAGCAGTCATTCAAGGAATGGCATATGCTGCAGCAATGAAAGGAGAACCATTCAGTGCTTATGAACAAAAATTACATAAGACACGACCTCAGGCCAGAAATGGGGTCTGTTTCTCATGTGGCCAGTCAGAACACATGAGTAAAGATTTTCAACAAAAGCAAAATAAACCTAGTAACAATAAAAAGGGTAAAGCGCCTGGACCTTGTTCACGATGAAAGAAAGGCAATCATTGGAAAAATGAGTGTATATCAAAATATCATAAGGATAGAATTCTCCTAACAGCAGAAGAAAAGGAGACAAAAAACAAGAAGAGGCGTGCTCCCTCCGCCCCTTAAACGAAAGAGGGGAAACACCTACTGTTAAATAAAAATCCCCTAAGGGATCAGTTCCATTAAATCCCTTGTCTCCTCCATTTACAGTATGGGATTTGCCAAGAGCTACTCCAGGAAATGCAGGGTTTGATCTGGCAGCAAAAAGAGATTACATCATCTCTATCATGCATGCTGTTCAGCTAATAGAAACTCAGGTTTATGGTTCTGTAATTGAAGGAACTGTGGGCTTGATAATTGGTAGAAGCTCAAATTATAACAAAACTTTGAGGTATTACCCGGAGTAGTTGATGCAGATTACCAAGGGAAAATTAACGTAATGGTAAGGTCTTTAAAAAGTATGCAAATACTTATGGATCAAAGATTAGCTCAAATCTTAATTTTAAATTATGTCCATCTTCCAAATCAAATCCTAAAACAAGATCGAGGTACAGGAGGTTTCAGTTCCACAGAAACTGTGGCCTGGGTACAATCTATTTCTAAGGATTGACCCATGAAAACTATAAAAGTGGATAGAAAGCCTATTAAAGGTCTCTTGGACACAGGGGCAGACCCACCATGTATTTTAGGAAAAGACTGGCCCTCATCCTGGCCAATTATGAAGACAGAATCTACATTAATAGGATTGGGTATGGCTAACAATGTTGCTCAAGTTCAAAAATTTTAAAGTGGGAGTGTGAAAATAGATTTGGAAACTTTCAACCTTATATTATATCTTCTTTGCATTACATTATGGGGCAGAGACCTTTTGCAAAACATTGAACTAAAATTCGTTACTGCAAATTCCGTTACTGTACAAAATTTTTCGTAGCGGCCGCTGATGAGAAGTTTGCTGATGCAATATCATGGAAAAATGATCAGTCTGTGTGGGTTGATCAGTGGTCCCTAACTCAAGAGAAGATACAGGCTGTAGGACAATTGGTAAATGAGCAAATACAGTAAGAATATTTAGAGGAATCCAATAGCCCTTGGAATACTCCAATTTTTGTAATTAAAAAGAAATCTTGGTAATGGAGGTTGTTACAAGACCTCAGAGCCATTAATAACACCATGTGTGACATGGGGGCTCTTCAGCCAAGACTTCCATTTCCTGTGGCTGTTCCTAAAGGACATTATATAATAATCATTTATATTCAGGATTTTTTAAACAATAAAATTGGATCCTAATGATTTTCAAAGATTTGCATTTCATGTGCCCTCATGTAATTTGAAAAGGCCCTGGCAGAGATATCAGTGGAAGGTCTTGCCACAAGGCATGAAAAATTCTCCTACATTGTGTCAAAAATTTATGGATAAAGCTTTACAAAAAACTAGGGAAGAGTTTTCTAATGCTTATATTATTCATTATATGGATGATATTTTAATAGCTGCTGAAAGTAAACATGTAACAGAACAAATTTTAACAATTAACCATTGAGCAATTGACCAACTTTGGTTTGCTTATTTTCCAGATAAAATTCAACATAATAAACCTTTAAACTATTTAGGAAAAATAATACATCATGTCACAAAAATGAGTATTAGGCTAGATAAATTAAAAACATTGAATGATTTTCAAAAATTACTAGGAAACATAATTTGGGTTAGACCCTACTTGAAAATTACCACAGGAGAATTACACCCATTGTTTGAAGCCTTAAAAGGGGATTCTAATCCTAAATCTAAGAGACAATTCACTCCAATAATGTTAGAAAAATTTCATTGGTGGAAGAAAAGTTACAAGCAAAAGTGGTCCAATTGGACTATAATAAAGACTTGGATATTATAACATTAAAGACATCTTATACAAGATGTTTATGGCAAGGTGGAGTCCTGGAATGGCTTCACTTGCATCACAGTCAGACAAGAATGATAGCTTCTTAGGTATATTTGTGCAGCCAACTCATTGTCAAGGCAAGGAGTAGGTCCTGAGGGTTACTTGAGAAAGAAATGTATAATATAATTATAACTGAAAATAAAAAACAATTAAAATATTATTTCAGAATGATGAGAATTGGAAATTAGCATTATTAAATTATACAGGACAAATAAAATTTCATGTTCCTCAACATCCTTCATTAAAATTTGTGTAAGAGGTAAAAACCATTTTTCCATTAGTGGTAACAACACTTTTTGAAGGAGCTCTAACAGTTTTTACTGGTGGGTTCTCAAATGGGACTTCGGTGGTATACATTCCAGACCACTTCCCTATTATTAAAAGGGATCTGACATTTCAGAGCAACAGGCGGAAATTATTGCTGTAATTTAAGCTTTAACCATATTTCCCCAGCAGCATAACATTTACAGAGACTCTGAGCATGTGGTTAACTTATTTCCTGCCATAGAGACAGCTCTTTTATCAGGACAATCAAAAATTATATACTTGTTACAACAGTTACAAAAATTAATTCAACTTAGAAAAGAAAAAATTATTGAACACATAAGAGACATACAAATTTACCGGGTCCTCTTTCATTTGGAAATATGATGGCTGACTTATTAACTAGAGAAACCATCATGCTTTATTTGTAATTAATCACCTTAATACTAATCAACAAAATCTTACACTTATGCATAAACATTGGAGTGAAATTGGATTTAAAGTTCAGCCAAAAGTTAAAAGGATAGATTTGTTCAGAGGCACCTGGAAAGGGCCTGATGTATTAATCACCTCGGGAAGAGGGTATACATGTGTGTTTCCACAGGAGCCGAGTCACCCATGTGGAATCGCAACCGACTTGTGTGCCCTACAAAAATAAGAGAAACCCAGGAAAAAAACAAAACAGAAGATGGAAATGAAGAAAGCGATGCCAAAGCTCAAAAGTCTTCACCTTTCTCCTCAACAGGCGAAGACAACAAAAGAAGCCCAACCACCAACCTGGGAATAAATTAAGAGGCTCACCCATTCTGCAGAGGAGATTGTTGTTTCTACAGCAAAGACTATCACTGTTGAAAATACGTTTTTTGCTATGCTTGCCATTATTGCTGTGCAGGCAGTGTCTGTTTCAGGAGAACAATACTGGGCATATGTTCCTAATCCTCCTCTTCTACATCCTGTGGGATGGGGTGGGGGGATGAGGATATAATACAAGTAATGACAAATAATAGTGACCTGCTAGGGGGTTTGGAGGACTATTCTAATTCTCATATGACTTCTCAAACAATTAATTATGAAGGAATGACAGATACCACTCCAATTTGCATAACGCAATCAGGAGAAAATCTCCACGGGTGTTTGCCTATAAACTATAGAACTTTTTTGACTGATACCCTTTATCAATCCAATGATAAAAAGTTCAAAAAAAGATTGATGTGGGAAATTGGCATGATGACATTAGGCTTTCATACTTATAACGAATCCTTTTTCATTCCCAAGAGGAATATACATTTAGGTAACTGCCTACAAAAATGTCATGACAAAGATCAGTTTGGGGATGTATTAATTACCTCACCGAAATGGTGAGAATGTGGATTTCAAAAGGCCTCTGTTTACAACCTTTTGGGTCAACAGATAGTATTTTTGATTTTTCCATTGCTAACCCCGATTATGATTATGCCGCCTACTTAAAACATAATTCAGGAAAGTTTAATGGCTATGCTCCTGATAGGCACGGGGAACCCCTGAAAAGATGGCTCACTCCAGCGTGGGTGGCTTCCGTTTTGGTGAGTCACTCTCCCTTTCACAATAAAATGGGCATTCATCTGTATTTGTTTAGACTTTTTGCAGCAACAAACATGATTTTACTGAAAAAGCCCAAAGAAACTAAGAGTACTGCAATTGGGGTAAGAGCATGTGTAGATTATCCTATGGGAATTTTATCTAGAAAACTAGATAATTTAATCACTATTAATCAAGGAAAATCTTATTATATTAGCTGTAAGGATTATATTTTTACTAATTGTCTTACTTCTTCTCTGGATAAAACATATTCTGTAATTTTTATTTTAAAAAGACCTTCGTATGTAATGCTACATGTAGATCTATAAAATGACCCTTGGTTTAAAAATTCTGCTTTACAAATGCTGAAAATTCTGGATATTGTGTTGCAGCCAAAACACTTTGTTGTGGCCTTGATTTTAGGAATAAGTGCTTTATTAACAATAATTAGCTCTTTAGCTATTTCTACAGCAGCCTTAGTAAATGAAGTAAACACTGCTCATTTTGTTACTGATTTAAACAAATACGTTTCATTAGCCCTAGCAGAACAAGAAATTATAGATAAAAAGTTAGAAATGAAAATAAATGCTCTGGAAGAAGTGGTTCTGGCTATAGGTCAGGAAGTTAAAAATTTAAAAACAAAACTCTCAGTTAAATGTCATGCTAGTTTGAAATATATCTGTGTTACTGTTCTAAAATATAACTTTTCTTTTAATTCGAATGCCACCAAAAATCATTTGTTAGGAGTCTGGAGAGATAAAGATATCTCTCATGTTATGGAGGCTTTACAGGATAAAATTACAGCCGTTAGTAAAGCTCATTTAGATGTAAAATACTTACAATCTTTGGCAGCATTTTTTAAGCATAACGTGGAGTCCCTCAATCCTCTGGATTGGATTAATGTAATAATTATAATTACCATTGTCAGATCAATTCTCCCAATTCTTATTCTTATATTTCCAGTCATTTTCCGGATGATCTTTAGATTTATCTCTTCTGTGCACCAAGACATTCATGAGCTTCAATTAAAAAATAAAAAAGGAAGAAATGCCATGACACCTCCTGCTGAATCTGTGTGAGAGATCACGCCAGACAAAGCATAAGCTTCATGGAAGCATGCTTGCAGGAAGGGGGTATTGGTTCAAGGCTTCCTATATACTTGGCTGCACCTTTATTGCCTCTATCTTTATTCTAACTATATTCTTCTTGGCTGTACATTTGCTTCCTTTATTCTCGTTTTGGCTATTTTTCTATTGATCCACGAACAGAGCATGTGAAGCCACATACCCTCGTGCCTATCCTTGCTCTTCTCTGCTCTCTCTCTCTACTTCCACTCCTCTTGCAGGCCGCCTCACATCCTCTGCTCATGTACACCTGCCCCTGGGAGACCCTGGCCACTGCTGACTCCACAGTGAGGCCCCCGGACCCTGCCTCCTCCTCCCCTCTGCCCAGTCCCCTCTTTGCCTTGGCTCCGCCCCCTACCCTTGCCCAAAAGATCAGCCCTGACTGGGCCCTAAGGCTTCCAGACCATGGGAATTATAGCCTCACCTCAGCTCTGCACTCCCCGCCAACCCTAGCACTTGCTCAGGGGATCGAATCTCCCCTCAGCCCCACCACTAGAGGAGTCTCTCCTCCAAGCCTCTCCACTCCACATATCAAGAACGTGCACAGTGACGCAGTTAGATAGAGAGACAGAGAGAGACTGAGAGACTGAGAGACTGAGAGAGATTGTTGGGGAAAACTACCTCTCAAGGACTCAGAACATAGCACACTTTGGGATGATTCAGCACACAGCATACTTCAAAAAACAGCACAAAGCACACTAAGTAAAAGACTCAGCACAATGTGTCCTTTGAAGGACTTAGCATATAGTAGCCTTTGGGATGACTCAGCACACAGCACCCTTTGAAGGAGGGAGTCCATAGCACGCTGTGTATAGGACTCAGTGCATGGCATGCTTTGAAAAACTCAGCACGTAGCACTCTTTCCCAGGACTCAGCATATAGCACCCTGTGTTAAGACTTTTTAAATACTTATACTTCAACAGAAAAGCAACATGTTTAACAACTGTTACAAATAAAGTAATAAATCAGAATATATTACTATACTAATCATTGAATGGATTTTTAGTGGCAGTCAAATATGTAAGATGTGAGGTAATATGCCATTCGTTTGCACTTAATAAGTGAGAAAGAATTTTCTAGGTCTTTTAAAATATATCATAAGTTTAATGAAGAAACTATTCTGTCATGTCATATGATAATCAGATAAAGATGATATTAGAGCAAAGTACAGATTGTACTAAGTTTTGGGATGTTAATGTATGTACTTATTTTGGTTTTGGAAAATTGTGAGGATTTCAAATTGGGGTATTGTTCTTGCTAGGCTGGCATTATGTCCGTGGTTAATTTTAGGATAAGGGTTCCCTTTCCACAAGAACATGCACCTGATCTGTCCTTTTAAGTTTCCCATCATCAATTGCATCAGAATTGCACACCAACTTGTCTAGCTTCCTGGATCCTGCAGTCCTTCCAATCTTAGTCTCTAGATAGTGCAGGATGGTGGAAATGATCTAATGCACCCAGCTATAGATTGAGAAGGAACTCCCCTAAAATTTGGCCTGGTTTCTGTTCTCAAGCCTCCTAAGTAGTTAAGAGTACAGATTGGAGCCCCTGGTGCCAAACAGTAAAAGTATTTTTAAAGCAATTAGACATTTATATGACAGGTTTGTGATTAACTCAGGAAAAGAATAAAAGAGCAATGAAGCATAGAGGACAAACAGAATTTTAGCTAGCTACTCAGAGGGTGAATCAGCTTAGCTAGCTACTCTGGAGGCCGAGATCTGAAAACCACTTTTCAAAGCCAGTACAATCATGAAAAAACTTGTGATTATCTCCAAAAACCCAGAAGTGCAGCAGTGTCTCAAGTGGTAGACCACTACCTTGGGCACAGATGCTTAGAGCAGGAATGATGAATGCATGCATGAGCACAAGCACATGCACGTGTGTGTACAGGCACGTGTGTGCACACACACACACACATAAATGAGTATTTCAATGCAGAGTTCTTTATTTTTTTTTACCTTGCTGTACTTTATTTCCCTGTATTAGTTCACAAATTAACAAAATCAGCTAAGCACCTATTTACATACAACTCATCATGTTTCTCTAAAGTCTACTCTCTATTTGGCACCCTGCTCTTATTTGACCCAAAAGTAAATTATTTAAGAGATCAATTCATCTCCCTCATCTCTGTAATGTTAGATGATTGTTTAAGTTCTTCCTAGCAATATAATTTTGTGAAATCCTACATCAAGCAGCATATTTCTTTCATGAAATGGGAACCTCTGGAAAAAAATAAACTATAGGTTTTACTCCTCCTGGCAAGCATCTGGAAATTTATCTTCATATAATCCATGATATGTCTGTGTATGCCAAAAACGGCTGTGAAAATAAAAAGATCCTTCTAAGCACATAGAATTCGTATACCATTAATAGGTATGAAGGTTTCTTTTTATTATTCTGAAAATACCATACAGAAGAGTTTCAATTACATGGGCAAGATAATGAGTACATTTCTTATCAAGCATTGTTGCCTCCTCTTTTGTTTCCACTTCCTATCACTTTCCAATTCATCCCTCCTGCCCCTCCCCCCATTATGCCCCGCCTTGAGAAAATTTTAAAGTTCATTTTTCGACAAAACATCTTGTACATCTCATTGGTACAATGGGTCCAACTCTATCCTTTTTTAAAAGATTTGTTTTTTCCCTTCCCCTCCACAAACTATACCAACATAAAATACAATGAAAACAGGAGCTATATTGTGGGTAAGGGACATACAAAACAACAAAAATTCACATTGTAAATATGTTAGAAACAATCGCACGAAAGAAAAAATATTTGAATGCTTATCTTGGGGTACATTTCACCTAACATCAACGAATCTTACCTTTTCTGCTTGTCTCAGACATATCCTATTTATTACCAATAAGGGAAACCATGGGGCCTATGTGTACTTGGGCCTGGCTTACTTCACTTAATATAATTTTTTCCAAGACTTTCATTTTCCTAACAATGGGGCAATGTCATTATTTCTGATGGAGGCAAAAAATTCCATTGTGTATATATACCACAATTTATTGATCCATTCATCTACTGAGGGGCATGTGGGTTGGTTCCAAGCTTAGCTATGGTAAATAATGTTGCCATAAACATAGTTGTGCTGGGAGCTTTAGTGTGGTCTTCTTTGTGATCATTTGTGTAAATGCCCAAAAATGTGATTCCTGGGTCATAGGGGAGCTCCATATGAAGTCTTTTGAGTAACCTCCATACCCCTTTCCAAAGTGGTTGAACAAGTTTACACTACCACCAACAATGCAGTAGGGTTTCCCTATCCACATCTCCTTCTGCATCTGTTGTTGTTAGAGTTCTTGATTCTAGCCATTCTAACTGGGGTGAGGTGGTATCTCAATGTTGTTTTGATTTGCATTTTTTATAGCTAGGGAGGTGGAGCATTTCTTCATGTGTCTATTGGCCATCTTTCCTTCCTCTTCAGAGTAGTTTCTCTTTAAGCCTTTAGCCCACTTATTTATTGGGCTGTTGATTCTTTTAGGATTTGTTTTTGGGGGATTTAAGTTTTTGGAGTTCCAGATATATTTTAGATATGAGACCCTTGTCCATTGTATGGCTAGTGAACATCTTCTCCCAATTTGTGGACTTTCTATGGATCTTGCTAGCTATGTCCTTTGCCATATAGAAGTGCTGCAATTTCATGCAGTTCCATTTGTCAACCTTTCTATGATTTGTTGTGTTTCTGGGAATCTATTAAGCAATTTTCGGCCTGTACCAAGGAGATCTAGGGTGTCTCCTATTCCATCCTGTAATGTTTTCAGAGTGTCCTCATATTGTGAGGTCTTTGATCCATTTGGAGTTGATTCTGCTACAGGGTGATATATAAGGATCTAGATTTATTTTTCTACAAGTAGTTAACCAATTTTGAGAGCACCATTTACTGAAGAGGCTGTCTTTCTTCCATTCTATTTTTTTCAGCTCCCTTATCAAAGATTAGATGGCTGTAGGTCTTTAGGTTCATTTCAATTCTATTCCATTTGTCCTGAGGTCTGTTCTTGTGCCAGTACCAAGCTGTTTTGCTTACTATGGCTTTGTAGAAGAGTTTGAAATTTGGTACTGATTTTCCTCCAACACTGTTTTTTCTGTTAAGGATCGATTTTGCTATTCAGGGTCTTTTATTGTTCCATATGAATTTTTGGATTGCCTTTCCTATGTCCTTGAAGAATGAGGTTGGAATATTGATAGGTATCACATTCAATTTGTAGATAGAATTGTGAAGTATTGCCATTATCACGATTTGATGTTTCCAATCTAGGAACATGGGAGTTTTTCTACTTTCTAAGTTTGTTTTGATTTCCTTTTACAGGTATTTAAAGTTTTCATCATAGAGGTCCTACACTCCTTTGATTAAGTTAATTCGTAGGTATTTTATTTTTTGTGGGGCTATTACGAATAGAGTTGCTTTCCTAATTTCAGCCACAATTTTCTCATTGTTGGCATACAGAAAAGCCATTGATTTTTGAGGGTTAATTTCATACCCTTCTAGTTTGCCCAAGTTTTGAGTAACCTTGAGTAACTTGGGAGCGGGGTCTTTAAATACAAGATCATGTCATCTGCAAAGAGGGAAAGTTATACTTCTTTTTTCCCTATTGGGTTCCTCTTTATGTTTGCATTGTAGAGCAGTAGAGAGTGTGGGCCTCCTTGTCTCGTTCCAGAGTTTAGAGGGAATAGCTTTAGATTTTCACCATTGAGTATAATGCTTTCTGTAGTTTTGTCATACACAACCTTTATTGTATTGAGGACTGTTCCATAGATTCCTAATTTTTCCAGGACCTTCACCATAAAGGGGTGTTGGATCTTGTCAAAGGCTTTTTCTGCAACTATTGAGATAACCATGTGGTTCTTATCCTTGCTTTTGTTGATGTGATGAATTATGTTAATTGATTTGTGCATATTGAAGCAGCTTTGCATCCCTGAAATGAATCCTGTTTGCTCATGGTGTATGATTTTTTGGATGAATTGTTGAAGTTGATTAGCCAAAATTTTGGTGAGAGGCTTTGCATCAATATTCATCAAAGAAATGGGTTTATAGTGCTCTTTCTTTGATGAGGGTTTGGGGATGAGGGTTATGATGGATTCATAGAAAGAGTTCGGTAGTGAACTTTCTCTTTCAATTTCATTGAAGAGTTGGAGGAGTATTGGTGTGAGCTCTGCTTTGAAGGCCTTGTAGAATTCTGCTGTATAACCATCTATTCCTGGGTTTTTCTTAGATGGGAGTTCTCTTATTGCTCTTTCTATTTCAATGCTTGATATGGGCCTGTTAAGATGGTTTAACTCATCTTAGTTTCTGCATGTCAATATTTCCTAGGAAAATGTCCATTTCTGCCAAGTTCTCAAACATATTAGCATAAAGTTTTGAACAGTATTCTTTATAATGTTCTGAATCTTGGTTGTTTTTGTAGTGATGTTTCCATTCTCATCTCTGAGTTTATTAATTTGGGTGTGTTCTCTTCTTTTTCGTTTTTAAGGGTCTGTCAATTTTGTTAATTTTTTTGAAGAACCTTCTCATTTTGTTGATTCTTCATATGGTTTTTTTTTGGATTCTAATTCATTTAATTCTGATTGAATTTTAATTCTTTCTTTCCATCAACTCAATTGGGGTTTATCATGATTCACTTTTTCAAGGAGTGTCAGATCTCATTAAATTGTTGGTTCCAGGTCTCTCCAATTTGTTAATATAGGAACTCAGAGCTATAAACTTGCCTCTGAATCGTGCCTTTTCTGTGTCCCAGAGGAGCAGAAAATATCTGTGCTAGTTTTTGTTGAATAATATGAACATTTGAACTTCGATTCTAAGCTCTTCCTTGACCCACTGGTGTTTGAACAGTGTGTTTTTCAGCCTCCATCTTTTATTGGACTTTCTTTGTGGCTTTTTGTGTTGAGTTCTAATTTTAATCCCTTTTGGTTTGATAGAATGCAAGATATGAATCCAATGTTTCTGAATTTTGACAAGTTTGATTCGGAAAATGATCCATGTGCTGCTGAGTAAAAAGTGTACTCTGATGCTGCTGGATGAATATTTGCTAGATGTCTGCTAAATCAGTTGATGTATGCACTTGTTTAGATCTGCGGTTTCTCTGCTGAGTTTTTGCCGAGTTGATCTATTTAGAGGGGATAGTGGTTTGTTAAAGTCCCCAAAAATTAACGTCGTTGGATCTATGTGAGATTTAAAGTAGTATTTCTTGGATAAATTTGGGTGCACTACTGTTTGGCAAATATTTAGAATTTAATATCCTCCTGAAAGAGATATCCCTTAATTAGTATGTAGTAACCTTCTTTATCTCTTCTCAATAATGTTAATTTGAAGTCTATTTTATTTGATATTAGGATTGCAACTCCTGCCTGTTTTGGGGGGCCGTTTGCTTGGTAGATTTTTTTCCAGCCTTTCACTTTCAAAATGTGTTTGATTTTTATGGGCAAGTTGTGATTCCTGAAGGTAGAAGATAGAAGAATCTTGCATTTTAAACCAACTAGACAGTCTATATCACTTAATTGGAGAGTTACATCCCCTAATATTGAGAGAGAGGACTGAGAGGTATTTGGGTGCTCCTGCCATTTTATCCACCTTCTTGGGTGCTGCGCCTACTGGATTCTTTCTATGGTTCTTGGATTCTGTTTGTATGTGGTTTCTTGGCCTTTATTGTGGTCTTGTTGGTTTTCTATGTTTAGGACATCTTTAAGTATCTTTTGTAGAGCTGATTTGGTGGAGATATATTGTTTGTTTTTCTTTGCTATGGAACATTTTTATTAGACCTTCAATTACGAAGGAGAGTTAAGCTGGGTACACTATTCTTGGTTGATAGTTGTTTGTCTTTAGAGCATGGCATACACCATTCCAGGCTCTTCTTGCTTTAATTGTCTCTTTTGAGAAATCTGAGGTGATTGTAATTGCTTTTCCTTTATAGGTGACTGATCTTTTCTCCTTGACAGCTTTAAGGATCTTTTCCTTGGTCTGAATTGATCCTGTGTGGCTTAAAATTGTCTGGTCTATTTAGAGTTTTAAAAGCTTCTTGTATCTGAATATGCCTATCTTTTTGCGTGTTGGGAAGTTCTCTGCTGGGCTCCTGTTGAACAAATTTTCTAGACCATTGCCTTCTGTCTCTATGTGCTCCTCTACACTCATTTCCCTCAGATAAGGCCTTCTGATGTTGTCTTCCAAGTGTTGAATAGATCTATCATATTTCTTGAATTTGTCTTGGATAGTTGTATGTTCTTTCTCTATAATAACTAGGCTATCTTCAATGCCGGGGATTCAATCTTCTGCATATTCTAACCTAATGTCAAGACTTTCTACTTTATTTTTCATTTTTTTCCTTTTAATTGGTCGGCTGTTATGGCTTCAAATTCTTTGTTGGAGCTTTGTTTTAGATCTTGTATGAAATACTTTACTTCCTTAATTTGGTGTTCAGTGTTTGTTCTCAAATCACTTAGTTGATTGGTTATGGTTTCCTTGGACTCCCATTCCTTCTGTTGGGCTCCATTCAACATTCCCTTTGTGGTCTCCCTGACTCCTTTCAGGTGTCTGTTTATGGATTCCTTGAATGGCTCTATTGATCTTTGTCAATGCTCATCCAGCTCTTGCAATTCTTGTATTACTATTTGATTAGATTTCTCACGTTCATGTAACTTCTGTAGTTCTCTTTGATTGATCTCAGCCTGCTCACACAATTCCTTTCTTTCTCTTTGAGTATTCTCAACCTGCTCACGCAATTCCAGTATCAATCTTTGAGTAGCTTTCTCAAGCCCATGAGCTTCCTGTTTTTATCTTTGGTTTGCCTCCTCTCTCTCCCTAACACGTTCACACTGAGTCCTTTGCAGGGTTTCAATCTTTTCATTCACCATGCTTACCAGTAGTGTTTGTAGAGCTTCTTGGGAACTCTTGTCTGGATTATTCATTATCTGTTCTGTCACCTGATTATCTTGAGTGGGAATTGAGATACCCGGACTTGCCATTTAACTTGTGTTTTTCTTGCTTGTTCTGCCCATTTGGGATGAAAGTAATGCCAGTTTTGTGCTAGAAGACCATTTTAAGGCAAGCATCAACCAAAGTCCTATAATTGCATAGTCAAATGTTTGAAGATACAATCTAGTTCAACAGATACAGTCCATTCAACATTAAATAACTATGTTTTAATGGGCTAAGAATACCAAAGAATAATTTGACAAACCAGAAATTATTATGTTTAGGGAGAAAGGTGGGGAAAACAGTGTTAGAGGGATGTCGAATGGTAAAAGGAGAGTGAAATTAACCAAGTCCTAATCTCACAGAGGGAAATGGATTGGAAAGAATGATAGAAAAGAGAGAAGAAAAAATTTTTAAAAAGAGAAAAGAAAAAGTGGAAAGACAAATATTTAAATTTAAAAAGTGAAACTCTTAAAAGTAATGAAAATTTAAAGAAGTAAAATTGAGAGATGAATGGGGATGAGAGGAGGGGAAGGATAGAAAGGAGACCTGAAAAACTAAAAAATAAAAATACTTCAAATAATTTATAGGTATAAATAAATAATACTGCTATTAAGGAATTAATCCTAAGAGGTTTTGAATTGAGTAATACAATTTGGGATTAAGAATGTACACAATTGTGGATAAGGTCTTATAATCAATGACAGGTATATAGGAGGTGAACAGAACAACAAATAATTCATGCAAAAAGAACAAAAGTTGAAAAAGTAAAACGAATGAGAAAGAAAGAACAAAAAAGACCAACAGGTCAGTAAACATTTTTTTTAAAAAAGCACACACACACACAAACACACACACACACACACACACACACCTAAAATTAAAGTTATAAGAGGAAGAAAAAAAGATTAATGAAAACAATTTTTATAATTAAAAAGTAAAAATTTTAAAAGATACAAAGAAAGACTTCTTTGATTTTGTTTTTGGGGGATTGATGGGAAGATCCTGTATCTCCCTTATGTCAGTAACCAGTCTCTTGGTGGAGTCTCTGGTTTGCTTGTGGTATTTGGTTTTCTGTGGCTTGATTGGTTTCTTAAGTCAGTTTGTTTGGGCAGACAGAAAAAATTCTGTTGGTTTACCCAGAAGTTTGTGATCGCCTCCCAGGCTAGTTCAGTGGGAGGCAGATCTGCTTTGAGTATCACAAAAGAGGGAGGTGGCTGTTTCCTCTAGTTTGGAGTTACTGTAATAAGGCTGGGTTCTGGGGAAAGTCGAGGCCTTTCAGCAAACAGTAGCTTTTCCCTGAGGGGCTAGCTTCTGAGACATTAACAGAGCCCAGCCTGGAGCCATTCTCAGGGTTTATGTTTACTGAGTTTCAATTGATTGTCAGGGCTGTTGTAGGGAGGGGCAGCCTCTGGCTCTGTTTACCCAGTGAAGAAAGCCACTCCTTCATAGGTGTAGCTTTCTCTGCCTTGTTGTGGTGACTTTCCCATGGATGGAGTTGAAAATGGCAGGTCAGGGTAGGTACTTGTGACTCGCTAAATGACTCTTTTGTTTTCATCAAAGAACTGAGTTGCATCTAGCTACTTAGCCAGGCTTTTGTCTACATCAAAGGTGGATATCTCCGGTGTTGGAGGGAGGGGTGTCCTTCCCTCCTCTGCTCCCTTTGAGAAGGAGTGAGAATGTTAGTTTTGTACTCATGCTGGAGTGTGGGTTCCTGGGTAGCCTCTGGTCTGCTATCTGCAGGATGAATATATCTGCTACTTGTCAGTTCTTGCTCGTGTTGAGTAAAATCTGCTTGCCCGCTGCATCTGGCACATTTGTCCCAGACTCTCTGGGTTGTAGTTATGGCGGCTATGGATGGAACCACAGCCGCCACAGCAACCTCAGCCATGGCTGCTGGAAAATGCTCAGATCTGTCTCCTTACCTGGATTTTCCCTCTCTGCCCAAACTCTCTGTAATGAGATGGCACACTTGGTGTGCCTAGGACTGTTCATTGGAACACTAGAACTGCTTTCTATGCAAGAGCTTGTTTAGCCACCAGATTCTCCTCCGCCATCTTCTCGAAATTTCTGAAGGTGTTTAAATATTACTGGAATTGTTTTGGAATAAATAATGTTCACCTTGACTATCTTGAGAAAGAAGAATTGGTTTCTCAGCACTATAGGTAAGAACTTGAGTGAAAGAAAAAAAAGGAAAAATGAGGAACAACTCAACACATACATTCAAAAGAAACAAAATAACCCAAGAAAACACCAATGAACTCAGTACTCAAGAACCTGCAGGAAATGCAAAGATTTTTTTTAAAAAATAGCTATGATAAGCTTATGAAAATCCTTACTACGAAGGAGTCTACTATTGTGAGGATAGTGGTTAAAGCTCAGACTGGACAGAAAGATCTGCACACAATGCCAGGCACTTTATATTCTAAATTCCAGGAAGAATAACATAAAGTAGACTGAGCCCACGATCATACACAAGTAGGAAGCGAGATTCTATCTGAAAATTAATCAGGATAATTTAGGGCTGGGGGCATGCCAAAGTGGTAAGAACATCCATTTAGGAGACACAAGACACTCAATTCAAATTCCAATCTTATGTGTATTAAAGAAAAAAAGCTGTGACTTTAAATAATGGGAATAATTGCAAGATTTGAATATTTGAGTGGAGAAAAATCCATGAGAGAGGTAGAATTTACCCATGTTGTAATACTTTCTACTTAAGTGATAATATTATGTGGTACTCCAGACCTAACAGAGTTACCTTGCAAATGAGCATGGATGTGCATTTGGGTGAAGGAAATACTCTATTTACACAGGTGTAAATTAAATACTTTTGGGGGGGTAGATTTTAGTTCTTGTACTAAGAGCCTGGGTGATATCTCTGAGTCTTTTCTCTCAAGGCTATCACTCTACTACTTTGAGCCACAGTCCCAACTCTGATTTTCTGTTGGTTGTTTGGAGATAAGAGGCTCATGGACTTTTCTGCCCAGGATGGCTTCAAACCAAGATCTTCAGATATCAGCCTCCTGAGTAACCAGGATTCCAGGCCTGAGCCGTCCATGTTTTTAAGAATTTAGTAAATTGTACAGTTACAGAAGTTAATATTTATCATTATAACTTTTATAATATATGTGTGCATATTTATATCAATGCATACAAATAGAAATATTTTAATGTATTTTTGTATCTACAGTAGATTTGTGAAATCATCCTTCATTACAAAATAACATGGAAATAAGTTTAATGAGGAGCAAAGCATAGGGAATAGTCATGTTTCTTGTTGAATGAAATATGAATTGTGAGAATCAGTTTGAGAAAACCATTTAACAAAATGGATAATGGCTATTAATTCCAATCCCTTTATTTGCCCATATTTTGCATACTCACACATGAGTTTCAAAGTCAAACCACACATTTTTGCCTTTGTATTTAAATCACATGTTATAATTTAGGGGATAGGTGAAGTAATCAAATATAGATTAAAACAATACTAAGTGAGGCTATGAGTTAGAGCTGAAAATTATTTTAAATATGATAATAGCTAATTTAATTCCATATCTCTTACATTTGCTCTATTGTCATATACCTCATTCCCACATTAGGAAAGTACATAGAGGGTTCTCACTAAATTATGTGTAAAATTATGAAAAATGTATTAAAAGAATATAGGCATATCGGGGCTGCGAAAGTGGCTCAGTGGTAGAGCTCTTGCCTTGCATGACTGAGGCCCTGGGTTTGATTTCTCAGCACCACATAAGCAAAAAGAAGAAAGCCAGAAGTGACGCTGTGGTAGATTGCTAGCCTTGAGCAAAAAAGCTGAGGGACAGCACCAGAGGGGCCCAGAGTTCAGGCCCCTCGACCGGAAAGAAAACAATAACAACAACAAAAGAATAAGGGCACAGTGTGGTTTTAGCTGATTGGTACCTGTAGGGGGTAGTGTGTTTTTGAGGACCTGAAAAACGTTGTGATGTAGATGAAGGAAGGGATGTGCTAATTCTGGAAAATTGGCTAGAGGATTGCTCCCAAAAAAACAGTGATGAATTTTTCCAAAAGGTTAGAGTAAAATCACTCTCAAAATCATGTTCACTACTGTACTATTCACCGTAGAGAATTTATGGAAACAGCCCAGATGCACTTTAGCAGAGGGATGGTTGGAGAAAGTGTTGCACATATACACAATTGGATTGCACCCATCCATTATAAAGACTGTTACAGCATTTGCAAAGAAATGGATAGAACTAAAATTAGGTTAAGTAAACGAAGTCACAGCCACACACAAAAAGAACGCGTATTTAGAAGCCAGAATTTTATGCAAGTTAAACAACAGTATTAATCAAAGCATGCTATTTGCAGAGGAGTATTTAACAGGTGTAATTTCTTATAAAATTGAACTTTTAATCCAACAAAATGAATACCAGGAGGCTACCACTTGGAAAATGTGAGGGGAAATCAAAGGTAGGAAATAAATTGACTTATGGAAGTAGAGAGTGAAGCCATAATATTCAATGCAGATAGTATGAAACTAATAAAAACGAAAGTGGGTTGAGGTTTGGAAGGTTGTGAGAAAGTTATGTAACGATCCATTGTACTTATAAACTGATTCTTTGAATGGAAAACATTTCGTACACCTATTTAATAAAAATATAATTTAAAACAATGGAGACATCTGATCTTAAACCATGAGTCAATATGATACTTGCCTTCTCCGAAATTTTCTTTGCAGGTATTTTCCTCATAATGACAGAAAAGTGAACAACGCAATGTATATCAATACATCACTTTGCATATCCTAAATAGACAATATAAATATCACAGTAAAAATATTAGAATATATCACATGATAAAATAAAAGGTAGAAAGTATCAAACTCTGATTGCTTTTCCAAGTACTTTACCTTTGGTATCTAATTTAATCCTCACAAAATTCCCATAAAGTGAAACTATTTCTATTTTTAATTCTAAGATGATGATATTTAAGTCTTCAGAGTTGAAATTACTAGTACAACATTCTACACATGGTAAGTGTTAGCCTGCATTCCATTCCCACTATATGAACTAACCTCATTCTATTTTATAACTAAATACCAGCACTCAGTCTACTAATTCTAGGAAAATTCCCAAAATTATTGTGCACACTCTAATAATATTTCCTTTATCTTTGTTAGAAAATAGGTAACTAAGCAGGACACCGGTGGCTTACGCCTATAATGCTAGCTACTCAGGAGCCTGAGATCTGAGGATTGTGGTTCAAAGCCAGCTTGGGCAGAACAGACTGTGAGACTCTTATCTCTAATAAACCAGTAGTAAACTGGAAGTGGCACTGTGGTCCAAGTGGTAGAGCACTCGCCTTGAGTGGAAGAGCGCAGGGACAGTACCCAAGCCCAGAGTTCAAGCCCCATGACCAACAACAACAAAAAAAGAAAATAAGTAACTGTAATAAGAAAACTCCAAGTTCATAATCAATTTATACCTCCCTGGTGAAAGGAACTGCTAAACTATAATATTCTTGATTTCTAGCTCAAAATAGTAGAAATCATATTTTATGCCTTCACTCAACACTGCACTGCCTGGGGACCCCATCTCTGGTTAACACAGTCTTACTGAAAGAATGACCTGCCCAATTCCTGATGGAAACAGACTGCAGGTCTTTTGGAGCAATCGTTTCTGCATTGTAGCTCACCTAAATTTTTTACCATTAGAAGTATTTTGATTGCTTTTTATACCCACCATTTTGAGAGAAATGTACTACTTTAAAATGTTATTAAAGAAAGACTGATATAAAATCACATTTGACCCCAGATAAATATTTTACCTTTCATATACCCAAAAATGCAGTCTTACCTATCATTAATGTTAGGAACGAGAGGTTAAAAATCATTGACGCCAAGACCTAATTATGAATTAAAGACTCTCCAACTTGTGAATACAATTGGTTTAAAAAGACATCAATACTACTGCATTTTTAAGTCCCTATGATAATGATAATGATTCGCTATGATAATCATAATGATAAACTATTAACACTTAAAAATAACTCATTTTCTTGGGAGTAGGTCAAAAAGCACAAGGTTAATCCTAATCATTTTTAAAGACCTTTATTTATACTAAAAGTTCACTCATAACTGTACAGATTCTAAAACTAACTGAAGTAGAGAGGAAATAATTTAACTGCATCATCTACATTCAATGGACTATTAATAAAAAACAAAATTATACTAATAATTAGCTTACCCAATTCACTTAATTCTTTTATTCTATTCCATTTACTTTCATAAAAACTGGGTTTTCATAAAATGAAGCATAAAAAAGCGTATATACCCACTTACATTTTCAGATCTTAACAATATTTCAGAAATTTTAGCTCTACAGTTAATGAACTGAAATAATACTAAAATATTCAAAGGATTTTCAGAAATTGCAAGACTTGCTCTGAGATGTTATGCATATTGAAACAGATATTCAAAAAGCCTTTTTTGTTAAAGTTGCCGTAGTTTCTCCCACAAAAGAGCCATTAGTAAAGATACCTGTGCATGTACAAAACACCTTCAAATGCATCCACAATATGGACATAACACTTGCTTTTTGTTTGTTCGTTTTTGAAAGGAATATCTAACAAGCATATCCACAATACTTATTTTCAATGAATAAGATGGGATATTCAAACATAATATGGGTTGGATTAACTCTTAGTGAGAATAGATATAATCTTGCAAAGAAAGTGATTTTCAACAGAAATCCGGAAAGAGTTTATCCAACTTGTGTTTCACAGGAATAATCAGAGAGTAATACCTGTTTGGTCAAGTCTGTATCTTAAAAGTATAACCAATTTAAGAGGTCAAATACGTATTTTGTACTGACAATCATCTTATAGCAACAACTTACTAACTAATTATGTCTGTATCTTCTTACCTAACATACAATAAGAGCTGAAAGCTGTCTCTTTTTCTACCTTAATATTGTAAATGCTTTGATTATGATGTTATTATTAGACAAATAATATGTACAAAGGCTGGTTCCACTGAAATGACATGACAGAACACTGATAAAAACATTGCAACACAGTTAGCTTTTTTCAGCCTCACCCTGTCCACATTGGCAAACAACATTGCAACAGCACACGCACACATAGACACATACACACATGTTCGCACATGTACACACACATATACACGCATGCTAAATTCAGGGTTTATTGTACAAAAAAGTCCACATAAAATATTAGTGATTAGGACAAATGATAATATGCCTTATTACAAAATAATACATAAAATATTACCACGCATGTTACATTTTACCTGCCTCTCCACATGTGACCACTTAATTTAGTTTTAATTAATTAATTACCTTATTAATTAATTTATTTGTTTGGTGCTAATACTAGGGCTTGAACTCAGGGCCTGGCTTTGTCCCAGAATTTATTTTTTGTTTCAGTTTTCTCAAGGCTAGCATTTTACTGCTTGTACCACAGCTCCATTTCTAGCTTTTGCTGGTTACTTTCAAATCAGAATCTAATGGACTGTTTTTTCTTGGTCTGTTTTCAATCCACAATGCTCAGATCTCATATTTCTGATTAACTACTACTAAAGACATAAGCCATCAGTGTGGCTTCTACATTTTCCTATATAGTTATCTCATGCACATACTTAGATGGTAATTTTAAAATGAGAGTATAGAAGCAAGATGTACAGTGATGATACAGTCCTGTCAGAAAATCAAGTTAGTAACGTAAATTTATTCTTAAAACCATACACAAAAAATACCATGATATAGTGTGAGAGAACTCACTATTGAACATATGAGCCTTAAGAGCTTTCTAATAGATCCATTATTTATTGGTACCCAAGATTAGAAAAATGTATAAGGCATTGGTAAAATAGAAGTCCTTTGCATGACTACATACATTCCTTGTTTTTATAAGACACTTGCTTTCATCTAAAAAGTAGTCCTGTCTATTGTCTTCATGTGATTTTGATGATTGAAAGTGCTTAATGAGAAGGTCAAAATGTATTAGTAGTCCTTCACTATAAATTCTCATTTTCTTCTTGGAGAATATAATAATCAAATCAATAGTTCAGAATCAGCAAGCAATACTTCAGAATCATGATTCCAGTGCAAGTGGATCACTAGTAAGAGATCCTCAATACCAATTTCCACAAAGTTTTGTCACAGATACAATCTCCCTGCCTTCTCTAGCTGCTTTACTACCCTCTTATTCCTGCATCGTACAAGAAAAGTATGATTCAACTGATTTCAGTCAGATCTGTTATTAGAACTATCAAGGATTTATTTTACTGTCTGTAATTTGGTAAAGTTATGTCTCTTTACGTAGGCTACTAAAAATGTATTTACTAACTTCAAGTAAATACATAAATTCGATTTCCATCTCTTTTAAAAAATAAAATTTTGTTTGCTCTACAAATTGAACAGAGGCATGGATTTTGTGGCTAGCTACGTCACTAAACATCTGTCTCTTTCTTTCTCTCTCCCTTTCATGGTTCTCATAGATAATACGATTGCTCCATAATTATCCTAATTTATTTTGCTTTTATATTTTTGGTTGTATCATTTCACTTTTTGCTCTGCCATTTCCCAAATCATTTATATGGAAGGCATTATTTCCTATTTTCTCATGCCTAGAATAAGCTGCACATGAAGACATCACTGGTCCTCATTTTCAGTGTGTACATTTGAATATGGAGGAATATCTTTCCTCTGCTCTCCATCAATTCCCTACTCTCCAGTTAGAATAATTTCGAATAGTAAAATTGGAAAAAGAGAAAATAAATCATGGTGAATAAACAGTTGCAGAAAATTCACCAGATGTTTCTGACCAGTTCAACCAATGTGAACTATTAGGGAAATACATGAACACCTCATTCCCACTGGCACTCAAAGTCTCTGGTTAGGCAATTCTTAGGAATCTGGGGAACAAGATGAAAAAGTAAGGAATGGTATCAATTGCAAGAAAAAAATTGGAGAATGATAAAAGTATATTTCTTCATTGGGCTGCTGAAAATATTCAGCTTACTACAGTGCGGATACTTCTTTCCCAAAAGGCCACTTATGTGAATAGTAGGGATGATGATCAGTATACCCCTCTTTGAGAAGCCTACGGTGGACACTTAGACATTGTCAGTGAGTTGGTGTCTCAAGCGGCACATGCAATAACTGTAGATCACTGGACACTCCTGAACAGTGCATATACGTGGAATAATACCAGAGTGGCTTCTTTCTTACTTCATCATGATACAGATACCAATGCCCAAACTAAAGGACTCTTTTTTTTTTTTATTTTTTTTGGTCTGGTCGTGGGGCCCGAACTCTGGGCCTGGACGCTGTCCCTCATCTCTTCAGCTCAAGGCTAGCGCTCTACCACTTGAGCCACAGCACCACTTCCCTCTTTTTTTTCTGCTTATGTGGTGCTGAAGAATCGAACCTAGGGCCTCATGTATGCAAGGCAAGCGCTCTACCACTGAGCCACTTTCCCAGCCCAAATATTTTTGTTTGTTTGATTTTTGTTGTTGTTGTGGGTTTTTTTTTTTTTTTGGTCGGTCATGGGGCTTGAATTCTGGTCCTGGAGCTATCCCTGTGATCTTCAGCTCAAGGTGAGCCCTCTACCACTTGAGACACAGCTCCACTTCCAGTTTTCTAGTGGTTTATTTGAGATAAGAGTACCACAGACTTTCCTTCCCAGGCTGGCTTTGAAACATGATCCTCAGATCTCAGTCTCCTGTGCAGCTAGGATTATAGGCATGAACCACCAGTGCCCGGCAGCACCAATATTTTACTGTAAAAATTCATTGATTCCGCGGAATTCTTCCAAGTGAATTGCCTGCCTTGGATGGAAAAATGTATTCAATAGTTTTTGTAAACATGTACAATAATTTCTTCAGTGTTTGTGATTTTCTAATAAGAAATAATTTTAATTTACCTGTTGAAATGAGTAGTACAGAAACCAAAATATTTCTGGTGCTTGTCTGAAAAAGTATATTTTAAAATATTCTATATTCTATGTTTGCATAATGTTCATAATTTATTTTCTCCTATATATACTTTGAATTCTATATTATTTTATAATATATAGGTTCATTAATGTGTCCTTTCCGATTGTATTCCATATAGAAACAGTTTGATTCCTTTTTTTCTAGGTCTTAATATTATTTTTCTTTGGGATAAAATGACAATGTTGTCTAATTTGAAAAGTTTTGTAAAGTTTATGCTATGTAAACGCCTTTCTGAGGTGATTTAATACACTGATGTCAAACTAAATTTGATTATATGAATTACGTGTATTGTTACACTTGTAATTTTGTAATCAACTTTTTAATCACTTTTTTCATTTCTTGCATCTGAAGAATGAAAAATATGGAATACTTCTCAAATTTTCATATTATCCTTGTGCAAGTGCCATGTTAATCTCTGTATTGTAATTTGAGTATACGTGCTGCTGAAGCATGTAATATCCTCTAATTATAATAGTTAATGATGCAATCTTTATACAGGCTTATATCTATGGGTGCCTACTTGTAACAAGGAAACCTTATTGTTCCTAACAATGCTATCGATCTTATTTCCCTAAAATTCTGTGAATAGTGGAAAAAATTATATTGATCAGTCAATTGCTCACATTTGCAAACGTTTTTGCCAATGAATATCTTGTCTTTTTATTTGGAATTTGATCATACTCTCTATTATTTATAGTTAGGTCCAAAGGTGATGGCTTTTTCAAGTACTTATTTATCCAGCTTTGTGGACCTAATGGATTCAAACTAAGAGTTGCTTAAGAGCTACTTCTAAACTTCTTCAGTTGACATTTTCCCAAATGAGGTGTTACTGGAACAAATGTCTACCTGAGCCTTTACCCTTCTTCCATGTGGGAACAGACCAACCAGAATACCTTACCCTGACAGCAAAGATTTTCTTACTAGAACAAAACTAATCTTGGTTACAAGGGATCATAGAGAGATGAACAGTTCAAACAGAACTGTTCAGACGAGAAGGTATTTTATCAAAATATAATTGTTTATTATACCTTTCATTTAAAAGTAGCTAAAGCCAAGAAGGTGAAAAAATTGTTTGTATCCATGATTACTTAATGTCCTGGCCTGTCTGTAAGTTCCTAGCAGGAACTTACACTACTGCCTTTTTATCACCAAATATTTTCATAGTTGCAGGAGAAGTGCATATGTTTCTCCTCATTATTAGGCATTAAATTGATAATGTTTTAATCACAGTGTTTCCTCTTGCCTCCATGCTGTAAATCTACAAATGATAAAGCTTTAGGTCTAATTCTATCAAACACTGAAGTAGAGATAATGGAATCATACTTTAAAACAGAGTTGCCTTTGATACAGTAACTACAACAGAACAATACAAAATGTGTGTCTTTTAATCATATTATATATAGTTATATATTTTATATTTATATGTGCTGATTTTATATTTCACACAATGAAACTTACTAGAATTAGTTGATAATTTGACCAATAAATTGATATTTATTTACTCCAATAAATAGAATTGGAATATAAATATTTAGGTTTCAAATATGTATTAGACTAGAAAACGTATCAATGCAATCTTTTTAGTATAAACTTGTGATACATTATAACTGTTCTTGCTCTTCTGAATCCACATGATAAAAAAACAATGTTTTCCTCTAATCTCTAATGGATTTTACTCTGCTGCTCTGTTTATTATTTTAACTTGCTTGTCCCAAACTGTTTTTGTCCATATTTCTGAAGCATTCTTACTGATTATGCTCAAATTTTGCTAAGATGTCTAAAAAATATTATTCTTCTGCAGTACCCATGGGTCCTAGGATGCCAAGGCCCAGTTACCTGCATCATCAGATAACAGGGGCAAGACTTTTCACCCAGGCCCATGCAATATATCAACACAAAGTAATTGAAGACCCATCTCAATTTCGCATTTCCTATATTTCAGGGCCCCAATTCCTTGAGATGCAGGAATTAGCAGTAAGCAATTGTGAAATGCAAGGCAACTTAAAATGAAGGATGAGATCACAAAATTTGAGAGAAAGTACTGTAATTCAAACATTCAATTTACAGATGACCAGCCCATATGAGTGAACAAGTTCACAAAGCGTCATAAGATTATTTTTAATACCCCCCACCTATGATTAACTAAAGATTTTAGTCCAAAATAAGTGGGCCAAAAAATAGTTCCTAGAAGGATAGAACTATAATTGGTCTACCAAAGCCCGAAAACTTGACTTAGAGGTCAAATGTAATTCAGAAAAATATTTGAAGCACTAAGGAGTGCTTCAAAACACTGGGACTTCAGTACAACATGGTTCTGTGGTATAAAAATGTCACTCTCAAACCAATGATAATCTACATTTAATCTCCTGAAAGTATATTCCTTTTCAAATAAACTTTTTAAAATCACTTTCGCCAAAATAACATTTGACAAGTTGATGATATTTAGTGACTTTACAAGTTTTTCAAGTGTAGGGAGCAAGTTACAATACAGTTGAATTATTTACACAGCACTAATTCCAAACATGTTCAACCATTCATTAAAGTGTAGAAATATTACCAGCCACAATTTGTGTTTTTCAGTATGGGACTTTCAGAAATGTGTTTAATATGTCAGCCTCCTAAATTTCAAACCCAAACGTTAGCTAATAAATTTCATCATTTAATAAGGTACATTTTAAACAATCACAAATAGTTGCCTTATCATATGTTATTTTATGTTTTCCCTCTGTCTAACATAGTAAGAAATATGACTTTAAGTCTTGAAAATGGGTATTAATCAGAGATATGACAAACATAATATCTGTCTTCTATTTCTATCATATTCCTATCTTGGAAAAAATTTTAATTTTCTTCTTTTTCCAAAACTTATAGGTTGTAGAAAATATTATTCCATGTAAAATAAAAGAATCACACGATTGTACAAAGCCATTTATAAAAAAGCATAGTTAGGAATACATTCTAAGCCATTTTTTAACTTTCTTTTTGACTAGAGTTTAATCTTTCAAACGGTTGAGAAAAAATCATGTTTAGGTGCTTCCCGTCTCCAGTCTTGCAAATTGTTGCTGCAGATGAATGAATTATGGAAATATAAGCTGACATCATTTCAAGAATATGCAGGATTGAAACTCCATGGAATGTATATAAACCTTTCAAAGTGTTAATAGACAGTTTAACAGAATGACTACCAGGAAGTTGAAACCAAAGAGGAATTAAAGACATAGAATGAATGAAAAATGAACAAGGAGCAAATACAGCTAGAATACTGAATGTACACATAAGATGAAGGAAGTGGTAAATTGGAAATAAATCTTGGAGAAAGGGTTGGTTGAGAATGATAGAAGGAGTGACTCTGGTCTAGGAGCATTGGACAATTAGATGGATATATTTAATTGTAACACAATTGCACAAACTTTTAAAATTCAGTTAAAAACACAACTAGAAACAAAAACACACAAAAATCACAACCAAACAGCAATCTCTAGATAGTATGAATATGACCACTCAAAATTTTAATCAGTTAATGAAGGGCAGTCGTGGGAAAAGCAAACAAAGCTGTTCAAAGAGGGAAGTTTGGGATAGGGGAGAATTTTGAATAGAATTAAATAGATTGTCTAAGGTTATAAATCACCTATATCAGCTGCATACAGTATCTTTCTTCTAGGAGTTTTCTGTCTGAACTGGATAATCCAGTCCTGAGACACACTGGGTAGTTTGTGAGGTAGAATGGAAGAAACAAGATCAAGAACCCATTAATCCACTGGAGAGAAAACAATCCTCCATATTTTCTCTAATCTCTCTTCACTACTCTTTCTTCATACTTTTAAGTCAATTGATTTTGAATTATATTTTTCCTTCTTTCTTCTGGCAAAGTAATTGGTCAAAGTAATTTTATTAAATATTATTTGCCATTTTCTTCTTTCATGCTGTTTAATTGGCCAAGTGAGTCCATAAAATTCCCTCTTGTATTTGGTTGCCATGAAACAACATCTATGTTAATAAGGAGAAATCTAATGTAAAACCTTGTCTCCAGAAAACAGTCCAAGATGCTGTGATCACAAATACTTGGCTATATATTTTTTTCTTTTACCTTGAAAGACTTCCTGTGTCTAAAGTGCCCACAAAAATAAGTACTCCATCACTTGTTGGTTCAATCAGAATTGTCTAACCTCAAAGATATATTTTGCTAAGAAGATGCTTAGAGGAAACCAAAAAATACTGCACTTTTTATCTTCTCTCTTAAGATTCTCCTTAGATACCATATCAGGAACAGTGAAGTTATTCTATGCAAAATTATTGTAATAGATTATTTTTCTCTTGGTCTTGCATTTGTTCACCAAGATGTATGGAGGAGAATAGAGTTAAATCACCCATACCTTGGAAGAAAGTGTCTGTTACAAAAGGAAAATGCTTCTATGTCCTACTTCTATGTCCTACTCTTAGCTCTTGCCAGAGTTCCAATTAATCACAGCTTCTTGGCTTCCAGTCTAGTGAAGCTGAAGGACCATACGGGCTCCACCCCTGCTACATCTTCATTATTTCTCTTTTAAAACTCTTCAAGTTGCCTCATTTGGATGTGGAATGTATTTTCATGTCTTCATTCAATCAGTTCTGCATTGTAGTGAGCCAAATGGGCTCTGTAAAATCACTTTAGGGAGTAAAAATACTAACACAATTTACATCAAAAAATTTTGGCCTCCCTTCACTGCTGAAGTCAATACGCTTAGCTAAGGCTTCTAAGAAAACTTTTATTATTAATTTTTCCATTTTTTCAATTCTTTTCTGAACTTTTTGGCATATGTAATAAAAGAAGTCTTCACTACCTCATATTAATAAGAATATTATTTTTTGTGAGCCACTTAGAAATGTGAAATCATTGGTTTGAAGTATCCAATCAAATTTTTTTCTGTGTTTCACTGCTTCACGTCCAAAGACATTGTGGAAAGTGTTACAAACAGAAATGTGTAATCCCAACACCTTCTTTCATTGTGGAGGGCACTTTCTCCCTAAATATTTTGACTCAAATTATCTTTTTCAGAGAATTACTGTTTGGTAATTAAAGGTAAATTCACACATTTTGATGCCTTATTTTTTTAAGAACTTTTCATTTAAATTCCAATATAACCTTCTTTCAAACAGTGAGAATATAGTTCCTGGGTAAGGACAATTCCAAGGGAACCTACAGGATTTACAGCAAAGTTTCTGAGGTTTGTTTGTTTAGTTTGAAAAAGAGCCATCTTCATCCACATTGCTCCCTCTCTACTAAGTCTCCTTGGATTTCTTTGCATGAAAGCCTATTCTTCCAGGCAATTTTAAATTTTCTTAATAGGCTAAGTTATTAAAAATTTTGAACTATTAAATTTTACCTGTCATAAATTTAAAACTGTTGAAAATCCTTTATTAGAACCGCAAATTCACCAATCCTAATGCCACCTTTACCATCAAAATGTTAACATGCTGTTTTCATGATATAGTATCCATGCAGCTATTATTTTCCAGTGGCTTTGTTATGCATATATGTAACCATATTAGCTGATGCTAAGCAAAATGAATTCCAAGATATGGAACCAGATTTTTTTTCATTTGTGGTTGTTGTTTTTGATGAACTATGTGATTTCTGTTTTCTTTGGGATTTTCCCCTATGGTTTATCCCTTCTGTATGGTGAGACAATGGTGAGCATAATGGTGAGACAAAGGACAAAAGGCAAACCAATGCAATAGCAATACTCACAAGACAATATGTTGGAAATGTACTTTACAACTTGTGAGGGGTGAAGGGGTGAAGGAAAACTGTGAGAAAAATGAGGGAGGGGTAACAAGTTTGAAATGTTTTTTATTCACTAACTTACAATTACTGTAAAGTCACTGTACATCAATTTGATAATAAAATTGAAAAAATAAGCTGCATAAAATGTAATTTTACAGTATTGGCACAGTAAATATTATTCTTTATATAGTAACATTTTAAAAATCAATGCTATTTGGCTTCTAATTTGAATTAATTACCCCTTATTTATCAGAGGTTCATCAACTTGAATGTTATCCAACTAGACACTATTTTCACAATATACTTGCCAAATTTTTCAAAAAAGAATAAATATAGTACTTTCTCATTGTAAAACAGAAAACAGGGTCTGGGAAGATGGCTCAGTGGTAGAGCGCTTGCCTTGCATGCCTGAGGCCCAGGGTTCGATTCCTCAGCACCACATAAGCAAAAAGAAAAAAGCCGGAAGCTCAAGTGGTAGAGCGCTAGCCTTGAGCTGAAGAGCTGAGGGACAGCACCCAGGCCCAGGGTTCAGGCCCCACGACCGGACCCAGTTTAATACTATGGAAACACATAATTTTAAAAGTAAGTAAGTTTTTAAGAGGACAGAATATATGTGTTCTTCAAAATTCCTATGACTAACAACTACTCATTTTTAAATTCTCAACATTCCGAAGCGATTCAAAACAGTACCTGTTTGCATGTTAAGTAATTCTGCAATAGATGCAGTTTCCAATGGGGTGTTACAGATTGAGAAGTAAACAGAAAAATAGCCACATTCTTGTAGAGGATAAAACTGTGAAGCATGTGTAATAATTAATTCTTCAAGAGTAAGCAATTGTTTATAAGAGTAAGCTATTATGTCTATGACCATCAATCCCAAAATGTATGCCATAAAGTCATCCTAGCCCAACAGTTTCCAACTTGTAAGGGACACCTTAAAATTCCTTAATTCACATCATGAATACCTTATCTCTATTTTGAATAAATACTACACCTCTGCTAATGTGACACCCTCCTTGTTCTGAAAAGAACACCACAATAAACTGAGCTGCATCATTTTTCCTCCACTGGTATTTTTGAGATCAGAACACTTGCTAATATTATTTATATTTAGACTTTTTTTAACTATCATAGATATTCAGTATGCTAAGATAGGAAAATTATGATTCAAAGCCTTCCCAGGCAGGAAGGTTTCTTTGAATCTTATCTCCAAAAAACTTCTCTGCAAAAGCCAGACTCAAGTGGCACTGAGGTTGAAGTGGTAGGGCTTGAGCGTTGAGCATAAACAGGATCAGAGACCCTGTCCATGCCAAGAGTTCAAGTTCTAGGATGAACCATTAAAAAAAATTGAAAAAAACCCCAAACCTAGCATTGTTCTCCATGTATACAGAGGCACGTAAATAAGGAAATGGCTTCCTGTGGTACATATAGGTAGAAGAAAGATGTCACACAATTACTCTCTTCATACCATATTAAACCAAACCTTTAAAAATTGGTTTTTCTAAATGTATAAATTAATGTCATCCATTTTTGGCAACTCTGTCTAGATTATTATAAGTGCCTATGTGTGTATGTGTATGTTTGTATGTATGTATGTATGCAAAAACTTAAAGCTGTAATTCAGCAATCTTGCTCGTGACTGGTATCCCAGCTTTGGCTGGTTAATTATAGGTAGTGTCTCAAAGCCTATACTGTCCAAGCTGGATGCAAATTGAACTTCCCAGACTCCTTTATATTCTTAGGTTTTATTTTTCCAGGAGTATCAACTTTTAAACTTCAAACACTTCTGGCTTTTTTGGTGTTTAATTACAGATAAGTGTTGGACAGACTCTCTTGCCTGGGTTGGCTTTGAACTAAGACAGTAAGAAAGCTAAGTGACATCAACTCTATGGACTACTCTTTTGAACCTAGAAATATTAGATGAAGTTTATTATAAAGCTAATATTTGACAATTTTTGAAGAAGAGAATATGTTTAGCAAAGAAGCCATAACAAGTAACTCAGTAAAAGTATGTGCACTACTAAATCATTTGGGAAGATTACTATTGACTTCATCATTCCTTTGGGGGAAACTTAAACTTATATTTGCACTTTTTTGTTGGTTGTGGGGATTGAACCTTGATCCTGGGCACTGTCTCTCAGCTCTTCAGCACAACTTGAGCACTCTACCACTTTAGCTACAGCACAACTTCTGGGTTTCTGGGGTTAATTGAAGATAAGTGTTTCATGGACTTTCCTGACCAGGCTGGCTTTGAACCACAATCCTGAGTAGCTAGGATTACAGGCATGAGCCACCAGCACCCCGCTCATATTTGCATTTATGTGCACTTAATGTCACTATGTAGACAAAGAATGGAAATATGAACCATATGATGTGACATTGCAGCTTTTCAGAATAATTAAGGTAGCAATAAATATGTCCTCCTTTTCCATTTTGTTACATAAATGACTCATGAGCTATGGGACTCTTACATTAGCATCCTCTTTCATCATTGTAGGTGTTCATAGATAAATGTTCATAGATAAATACAGCAAGACAGATTTTTAGAAAGCAAAGGAGATCAGGTATGAAAGATCAGCATAGAAGGAGATACATTCATCACACAGAGATTAAGAACTAGCCTAGGAGATTTTGAATGCTAAAGACAATGAGGAATAAGCCTAGTTGATAACTAGTTCTTTAATAAGCAAAAATGGTTCCCTAGAACGGGTTCTGCTATACCTTAGTTACTATCATTTATTCTTTCCATCTGGAGTTATTCCTTCTCTTATGTCACAACTGTTAATTAGCCTCTGCTTTTTTTGTAAGATGACTGGCCAAAATAGTTTCTGAATCTCACTTACACTATCCTTCTCATTGTGATTAGCAGTGACCCCACTCAAAAGCCTAGAATCTTTGAATTTCCAGAATTAATCTTCACCTGACATCTAAGCACATTCCTAGCATTAATTGCCGTGACCCAATGAACAAAAGGTTTTTTTCAACACAGTATCCTAACATAGGTAAAGTACATGTATGAGGAACTATTGTCAGGTATCAGCATGGAAGGAGCAATTATATATTCCAAGTATGGGTTCTTTATTTCGCATTTACTAACTAAATGTTCATTGTTGTTGTTGCTGTTGTTTTGGAAGTCCGGGGGCTGAAACTCGGTGCTTGGGAATTATTCTTCAGCGTTTTTTCCCCTCAGGGCTAACCCTCCACCACTTGAGGCACAGGACCACTTCCAGTGTTTCCTTTTCAATTTATGTGGTACTGAGGAATTGAACCCAGGGTTTCATGCATGCTAGGCAATCACCATACCATGAAACCACATTCCCAGAACCCTAAATGACTTTCTTAAGATGGCATTACATTTTCATTCTATAACTCTGTATCATAATTTTAACCAGGAATTTTTGCTAGAAAAGAACATTGAACACAGTACTGAGTCCAGTAATGCTAGATGGACAATGTATAACTGTCACAGTGTAGCCAGGGCACAGAGGGACTTAGCTTATGGAGCTGGTACAACAGACTGAACGAGACAGCTCCTGACCGACAGCCTACCTCGAGAATGAGAGGACCACCTTGGTTCCAGCCACATGGGGATGCTGGACCACCTCCTCCAGCACCCATTGAATCAGTTCCTGAGAGACAAAGAGAAAGAAAGGTCAGAATTACACTTAAGCCAGGTGCTGGTGGCTCAGGCCTATAATCCTAAGTACAATGGAAGCTGAGATATGAAGATTGTGGTTTATAGCCAGCCTGGGCAGGAACACCTGTGAGACCCTTATCTCCAAAGAACCATCAAAAAACTGGAAGTGGTGCTGTGACTCAAGTGGGTGGAATGGTAGCTTTGAGCTGAGGAGCTCAGGGAGCTGCCCTAGGCCCAAAGTTCAAGCCTCATGACTGAAATGAAGTGGACTTCCCACCACAAGAAGTGGACTGAATAGCACCCATTGTACTAGGGAGCATGGCAGAGAAGTCAGGCGGAGTTTCCTGTCACCCAGCTTCTCTATGCCTCAGTTTCCCCAGCTTCAAAACTGAACAAAGTGAAGGATCCCGTTACTCATGGGGATAGAGTAATAAAGAAAGAGAGCCATGTTTTGTTTCATAATCACATAACTGTTGCACCGTTAATAACACACACCATCTGAGATTTTTCCGGGTATCTTCCTATCATATGCTCACAGAATTGCCAAGAACAGTATCAGATGGCCCCTCCCTCTGTGCCTGTCCCTGCTCCAGAGATCCCTCTGTATCAATCCCTTGTTTCCTCACAACTGTCCCATGAGGAAATTGAAGTCCAATGGTTGAGGCCCAACCTAGAGATTCACCTCTGGTCAAGAATCGGCTGCCGTAGACTGAGTTTGGAACAATCCATCTAAACCAATGACTGAGCATGTTGCTACATATATACCATCCCAACTACAGAAGAACGGGCCTCGTGGCTCAGGTCTGTCACAGATAGGAGGACCATGATCTAGCCCAGAATGAGCATATATTAATTCTCCATCTCAGAAATGCCCATGACAGAAAAGCTTGACTCGCATGGTAGAAGACTTGACTGGCAAGCCTAAGGCTTTGAGGTCAAACCCTAATATACCAAAAAGAACCAGAGTCTCAGGACGCTGCGATCTGAAGATCACAGCTCAAGATTTAAAATAGGGTTGGCCTTGCTCATTAGACATCATTATGAGAAGACCCAGAGACTGACCTATGCTGTTGCGCTCCATACTAGCAGAATTCATATCCTTACTAAGAGTTGACCATGCTCTTTGTCCTCCTGGGAAGCCATCCCCTGCAGGCCACACTCCCAGTTGCTCCCAAGCTCCCACTGCCACCAACCAGGCCCAAGGGAGTACACAGCTCCTTTGCACACAGATCCCTTGTTCTTGTAATTTAACTGTGCTGTGTCCCCTTCAAGCCTCTCACCCTTCCAGGCCCCCAGACCTCAGCTGTGAAGCCCATACATGCCTCAAAGATAACAGGTAGAAGTTACCAAAGCTTTCATCCTCCTTGTTACAACCCACTTCTACACACACACACACACACACACACACACACACACACACACACACAGACACACACACACAGACACACATCCAGACAGGTGACAGAAGACTCCTCCATGCAGTACCTGCAATTTGACAACTGATCACTCACCTGAGCACAGTCAGGCTGTACAAGGAAAAAGATTATCTCTCTGTCTCTCTGTCTCTGTCTCTGTCTCTCTGTCTCTGTCTCTCTGTCTCTGTCTCTCTTTCTCTTTCTCTCTCTCTCTCTCTCTCTCTCTCTCTCTCTCTCTCTCTCTCTTTCTCTCTCTCTCTCTGTCTCTCTCTCTCTCTTCAGGTGAAAATTTGACAGCACAGAAGACAAGGGCTCACACAGCAAGGGTGTCTATCTTCTGCATCCAACACCTCCCATCCCCAGAAAAAAAGGAAAAAACCCAGAAGGCAGGTGTAGTCATGCTGCTCCCTGCCTCTGATTAAAGCCACTGGGTTCCCACCAGGGAGAGGAAGGGCACAGATGTGCTGCTGTGTGGCTCCCACTGCTCCAGGCCAGGGGATCTTTGGCGCGCACTCCTCACCCAACCTGCATCTCCCCGTATCCTGGACACTAGCCGTTGGGGATGGGGGTGGCATCCTCGGGTCAACCCCCAGCCCCACCCCTGGGGCACATTTGTGGCAGGGCATGGGCCAGACTGTGGGGCACAGGGGAGGCGCGGTCCGGGTCGGAGGGGAGGTAGTGGTGTCAACAAACAGAGCGAATCAAGGTGCTACTGGGCAGCAAGGAATGTGGGTGTGGCCACCATTCTTGTATCCCATTGGTCAGAAAGAACCATGAAACAATAGAGGTGTGGCTGGAATCTTCTGGTGCAGGCAGAATGGGTGGAGTCAAAATGAAGGCAGCCCCTTTCCCAGGGAACTCTGTCCAATCCAGTTGGGGACAAGAGAGTGACCCACTTTAGCAGGATGGCTGCACAGATTGTTGTGTATGTCTGTTTGTTCCCAGACCTTGAACTCAGGATCTGGGCACAATCTGTGAGTTGTTTTTGATCAAGGCTAGCTCTCTACCACTGGAGCCACACGGCTTTACTTCTGTCTTTGATGGCACAAGTTGGACAGGAGTCTCAAGGACTTTCCTGCCTAGGGTGACTTTGACCATGATCTTCCTTTCACAGCCTTGTAACTTTAAGGAGGACTGCTGAGAGTCACTGATGCCTGGTTTTGCTGATGTTCTTGGACAGACCTGTGAGTTCCCTATCCTCAGGTTTAAGTGGTTGGAGCAGGAGCCCACAGCTTGAATCCTGGTCCTGCCACCAACAAATGGCAGGAGATCCTATGAAATTCATTCCTATTCATATGATTACCAAAGGAATGTGATGTATGTCATGATAAAATGGGCAGTACTTGAATGATTCGAGGATAAAATTATACACAATTACATAATAGGACACTGGTCGATATTATTAATACTTTATGAAGCATTTAAACAATCACCTTCATTAAATGGAGGCCAAATGAAATACCTACGAATTGGGCATCACATAGCATAGAGATGCCATTTTTTTTCTGCCAGGACTGGGATTTGAACTCATGGTCTAGGTAACCCTGCCGTTGCACTGTGTGGGAAAGGGAAGCTTGCCTCCTTGAATTCAAGAAATTCAAGTCTGTTTCTTAGGCCTGAAATAGATGCCCACCACTAGAAAACATATTATTTGTTTACATTTTAAATATATGATTTATATTTTTAAACATATGTTGATTCCATATTGCATTCAGTGTAGTTATTTTATTTTTTGTTTTATTCATGTATTGACTACTCATTTTATTAACTATTGTGACAAATAGAACAGTGATTACATTGATTACATAGGATATATGTTTGCATATGTATTGCACTTCCTTCCTGACACCCAGGACTTTCACAGAAAAGGAAAACATGTGTCACCATCAGCTTCTTACTACACGATTTATTTTTTGGGAGTGCTGGCATCTGAACTCACAGCCTTCAAGGCCCAATTCATGAATGGGTCAGTGTCAGCCTGCCATCCTGTGGCAAATTGAGCTGACAGGCAGTCCCGAGTACCTGAAATCGAGCCCCAGCGGTTGACAAAATAAGAACAGATTGACATACAGATGGTAGTAAATGTATATCTTTATAGAGTGCCAGAGATGTCTATACATTATTCAGTTAAATAGACTACATTCCTACCAATTCTTGTGTATTTATAATGCCTCCATGAAATTAATCTTTTTGTTTTCATGGTTAACAAACTATTAAGTAAATCAATCAATATCCTGAAATTATTGCATTCTGTATGCAATGTTTCATAAATATTAAATAAAGTCAGTCTTCTGAAATGATGCTGTCTAATTTTATAGGAGCGTCATTCACCATCAACTCATTCAACTGTGACATTGATAATATTACCTTGTTATTCCCATGGATGGGAACGAGTCTCTTAGTATCTCCTGCCATTGATTGGTGTCATGACTGGGATTCGAAATCAGGGCCTACATTTCAATGTGGACCTATGACTTCCTCAAAATTCTGACAATCTTCAGCAATGAAAGGTGAAGTACCCTTTGCAACAGTGTCATTCAGGCCAAGGATGGTCACCGTGCAAAAGAAGAAAACATAAATAAGGCCATCTCGCTGCATTTTTTTCTGTACATTTTTGCCACACAAGGCCTGGGGGTCTAGGATCCCAGGATCTACTGTGGGTCCAGTGGCTGCACCCCAGCATAGGATGTCAAAGCTGAGGCAGAGTTACCACAATCTTAGTTCAAGCCCCCTGCTGAGCAAAAAATAATTAAAAGAGATTAGCTCCCTGGCTTGCAATTCACCCAGTTTATTCTGCCAGGCTTTGGATTTGAACTCAGAGTCTAGGTGAATCTACAGCACTGTGGAAGAAGCGGAAGCTCACCGTACTTGAAGATAAGAAAGTCAAGCCTGTAATCTAAGCCAAAATTCAAGCCCCTGCCTTGGAAAACATACTATTTATATACATTGTAAATACAAAATTTGTACTTACCTAGGATGTTCAGTCCATACACGTTTGGTGTGGTTGTTCCTTGTACTTTTGTTTCATTCACTTATTTACCATTGATTTTACTATGATGACACCGATTCCCTTTATTACATTGATGGCATCATATCACATGGAATCTAAATTTGTAGACATGTTCTCCATCATGCCAGACACACAGGACTCTTAGAGAAAAGGAAAAAAGTTTCCCACTTGGCTTCTTATTGCATGATCCAGTTGTTGGTAGTGCTGGGATCTGAACTCAGGGCCTAGCAGGACCAATTGGTGAATAGTTCAAGGTGACCACACCAGCCTGTGAGCAACAAAGGAGTTAGGCCATCCCAGGATCTGACATTGATCCCCAGGGTGGGCCATGATAGTCATAAATTAATAATTTAAACATAGGATCTATATTTACACATATGTGTGGACTGTATCTTGCCTTTGGAGTACTTTTCTCCTTATTTTCTGTCTTATGTAAGTATTGTGTATTTTACTGAATAATGTAACAGATATAATAGAACTTACATGGAAGATAACCTATTGCCCTGGCTATAGGGTTTCCTATGCATTCTCCATCCAAGCTGAGACCCAGGACTTTCACAGGACAGGAAAACAGGTGAATCGATCGGCTTCTCACATCAGGATTCATCTTTTGGCAGTGTTGGGATTTGAACTCACACTCTATCAGGCCCAATTGGGGAAATGGTCAAGGTGAGGACACCAGCCTGTGAGCAACGAAGGAGATGGGCCATTCCTAGGAACTGACATCGAGTCCCAGGGAGGTACAGATAGTCATAAATTCATAATTCAAATATAGGATCTATATTTACATACATGTGTGGACAGCATCTTGCATTCGGTGCACTTCTCCTTAATTTGTGTCTAATTCATGGAGTCATTGTGTATTTTACTGAGTATGGTGACAGGTATACTGTGCTGACATGGATGACAATCTGTTCCCATAGTTATATGGTTGCCTATGCATTCTATATCCTAGTGAAAGCCCGGTTCTTTCACAGGAGAGGAAAACATGTTCAACAACTGGCTTCTGACAACAGAATGAATCTTTTGTCAGTGCTGGGATTTGAACTGAGGTCTGGGTAGCTCTGTTGCATTTTGGGGCAAGAGAAATCTCACCATCCTTGAAGACTAGAATGTCAAGCCTCATCAAGGGCCTGATTTGAAGCCCCAGTACTGGACAATATAACAAGCCCGCCTTTTTTAAACATAGGATCTCTCTTTACCTACAAGTTTGGTATGCATCTTGCATTCAGTGTAGTTATTCTTTTTATTTTGTGTCTTATTCATGGATGTATTGTTTATTTTATTGAGTATGGTGATAGATATAACTATGCTGACATGGATAACAACCTATTCGAATGGCTATAGAGTTGTCTATATAGAATTTCCACCCTCGCTGAGACCCAGGATTTTCACAGGACAGGAAAACAGGTGGATCAATTGGCTTCTCAAATCAAGGTGAATCTTTTGGCAGTGCTGGGATTTGAACTCAAGCCCTAGCAGGCCCAATTGGTGAATGGGTCATGGTGAACACACTAGCCTGTGAGGCACTAAGGAGGTAGGTCGTTCCCAGGACCTGAGATGAAGCCCTGGTGGGGGCCAATATGGTCATAAATTTATCATTTCAACAGAGGATCTATATTTCCATACATGGATGGGCAGCATCTTGCATTTGGTGTAGTCATTCTCTTTATTTTGTGTCTTATTCCTTGATGTATTGTATATTTTCTTGAGTATAGGATGACAGATATAACTGTGGTGACCTGGATGACAACCTGTTCCCATGAGTATAGAGTTGCCTGTGCATTCTCCATCCTAGCTGAGACCCCGGACTTGCACAGCACAGGAAAACTGGTGCAATGACTGGCTTCTCACAACAGGGTAAATTTGGGCAGTGCTGATATTTGAATTTTGGGCCTAAGAGGCCCAACTGCACAATGGGTCCACGTGATCACACAAGACTGTGAGCCACTAAGGAGCTGGTCGGGTCCCAGGAACAGAGATCGAGCAACAGGGAGGCCACAATTGTCCTGAAAGCATCATTTAAACATGGGATGTATATTCAAATCCGTGTGTGGACTGCATTGTGCATTTAGTGTAGTTATTCTATTTTGTATGCTATTCATGGATGTATTGTGTATTTTCTTCAGTATATGATGACAGGTATAACTTGCCTCACATGATAACAACCTATTCCCATGGCCACAGGGTGGCCCATGTCTTCTTCATCCTAGCTGAGACCCAGGACTTACACAGGAAAGGAACACAGGTGCAACAATTGGCTTCTGACATCAGGATGAATCTTTTGGCACTGCTGGGATCTGGACTTGGGGACCAGCAGACCCAATTGACGAATAGGTCCATGTGAGCATACCAGCCTGTGATCTACTAAGGAGTAAGTCCGCTCCCAGGACCTGAGATGGACCCCCAGGTGTGGGGGGGGAGGGTACACAGTAGTCATCCATTCATAAGTTGAAGGTAGTTTGCAAATGAGTATACATTTGTATAGAGTAGGAGAGACGATAACCTGTGATGGAATCCAATCTACCATGTGTCTACTGATTCTTGGATCTTTCCAGATGCCTTCATTTCATGACTGTGATGATTATTGTCATGCTTAATCAACACTGCTTTACAAATAAGTGATACCCCATGAGTCTTGCCTATCATTTCCTAGTCACATCATGCATTAACTACTTATTCGATGATATCAATCGCATTCCATGACTGTTCCTGTATCTCAGGATTTCCCGGCATTGCTTTCTCATGGGGGTGGGCAGAATTCAAGCCTCAGGCATGGAAAACATATTCCGTATATACATTTTAAAGATAGGATTTATACTTCCATACAGATGGTCAGCAGATACCGTGTTTGGTGTGGTAGGATTTATACTTCCATACAGATGTTCAGTCTATATCACGTTTAGTGTGGTCATTCATTTTATTTCTTTTTTATTCATTTATTTACGAATTATTTCATTGACTTTCATGACACCTATACCATTTATTACATTGTTTACATCATATCACATACCATCTAGATTTGTAGATGTGTTCTCTATCATGCCTGACACCCTGGACTCTCCCAGAAAAGGAAAACATGTGTCACACTCGGCTTCTTACTCAAAGATTAAATTTTTGGCAGTGCTGGGATCTGAACTCAGGGACTAGCAGACCGAATTCATGATTGGGTGAGGGTGAGCACAGAAGCCTCTAGCCAATGAAGCTGTCAGGTGGTTAGCCGGCACTGAGATCAAGCCCCAAGTTTAGCCAAAACAGCAATACATGGCTAGGCAGAGGTTGTATAAAAATAAATATATATTGTTAAAGAGTTCCAGAGCTGTCTATGACTGAAAGACATCTACTACGTTCCTACCAAATCTTAGGTATTTATTATATCTCCATTGAAACAATATTATTCTTTTCATGCTTAATAAACTATTAATTAAGGTCAATCAGCATCCTAGGATTATTGCATCCAATCTTAGACTAGACAAATGCGTAAACTATTCTTTCAATCTGTATTCTTACGCATAGGAACGAGTCTCTTGTGATCTCCTGCCACTGGTAAATGTAAGGATTAGGATTTGAACCGAGGGCCTATGTTGACATGTTGGCTTATGGCTTCCTTGATAGCCTGCCAGCCATCAGCAATGGCAGGCCAGGTCCACTTTGAAACCATGTCATTCAGACCCAGGATGTTCACTATGTAAAGAAAAAAAAATTGTAAAACCCTGAGCCCTCTACAGCTCCCCAATTTTTGTGCTGTTCTGCTTTTTTTCCTTCCTGCAAGCCCTCTGGGCTTAGGGTCCCAGGATCAGCTTTGGGTCTCAAGGCTGCACCCCAGCCTAGGGAGAGTGAAACTGAGTCAGAGTTACCATGACCTGAGTTCAAGCCCTACGGTTGGCAAAATTAATTGACTAATTAATTAATTAATTAATTAACTAACTAAATTGAAATAATAAAGCTCCTTGGTTTGGAATTTCTGCCAGTTTTCTTTAATAGCCTGGGATTTGAACTCAGAGTTTTGATGAATCCATAGCAATGTGACAGAAGGTGCAGAGTTGCCAATATTTGAGTTCAAACCCCATGCCAAGCCAAAAATAAATAAGTCACAGACCTCCACAGGGAAGTTAGTTGTGAAGATGGGAGGGAAGGGATGGTAGGGGAAAAACAAACGAGGAGGCAACTATGCTCAATAGGAAATGTACTCATTACTTTGCTCATGTAACTGTGACCCATCTGTACAACATTTTTAAAATAAAAAACGTACAAAAAATTATGTAGTGCTCAAGAAACACTTTGGGTTTAAGGGATGGATGTCTGAACAGCTATACAAAATTCTACACTGATTTTTCTCAGTGTTCAGTATGGAACTGAATAAACGTAACTGTTCCTATTACAAATATTAAGTCACTGTCTTGGAACTGGGGCCAGTTTTTCTGCCATTGCTGGGATTTGAGCTCACTGTCCATGTAACTCTTTTGCACCTGGGGTGAAGGCTAAGATCCCTGTCCTTGAGGAAAAGATTTTCAAGCTAGAGTTCCCAGGGCCTGAATTAAGACCCTGCAATAGAAAAAATATTTGTGTACATGTGTAATATAAGATATATAGTTAAATATGTATGTTTATTTCATATTATGATTATTATTATTAATTTTGTATTTAATTTTTATTTTACTCATTTTATTGTTTATTGTATTTAGTATTATTATACACATAATATTTATTATGTTGTGTATATATATTATAAAATTATACACAATAATTCAGTACATTGACTAATTTTCATTAATACTTTATTAAGTTTTGAAATATAATACTTAATTAAATGGAGGCATTTGTCAAGTCATCACATGGTTAGAGTCTGTCCCCAGTATGAGTTTTGTCTTATCTTTGGACAACTTCCTATATGTATTTGTTTAGACGATTTATACTCAGAAGCCTTTTCTTGTGGATAGGCAAGTTAAGGGATAAAATCGTAAGGTTGGGTCTGGAAATGTGGCTTAGTGGTAGAGATCTTGCTCAGCATGCATGAATGCCAGAGTTTGAATCCTCAGTGCTACATACTCAGAAAAAGCCAGAAGCTGTGGTGTGGCTCAAGTGACAGAGTGCTAGCCTTGAGAAAAAGAAGCTCAAAGACAGTATCCAGGCCCTAATTTCCAGCTCCAGGTCTGGCAAAAACAATACTCCAGATTCCAGTGGCTCTGGAAAACTATTTTCTCAGGAGGCTGAGATCTGAAGATCACAGTTTGAAGACAGCCTAGGGAAGGAAAGCCTGTTAGACTCTTACCTCCAATGAACCATCACAAAACTTCATGTGGCACTGTGGGTCAAGTGGTAGAGTGTTTGCCTTGAGCTGAAGCGCACAGAGACAGCGCCTAGGCTTCAGTTTGAGACACACAACTGGAAAAAGATTGAGGGATAATCAAAATAATTTTCCTATTTGCTACTTATGAAAATATTTTTAGGAAAATGAATGCTGATGTACACCAGAATTGGAGTCAGACCTCAAGGTTCAAGTGTAGCACATCCATAAGCCCAGCCTCTCAGACTCTAGCATGATAAACTTGTGTCCTACAGGGTTCTGAAAGGCACATTGTTGAAAGTCTTAATATGCTCCCAAAGCACTTTATGATAAGCAGTTGACTTGTATTGTCAATGTCATTACAGTTCTGACCCTAGCAGAGAACCAGTACCTCACGCCCATCACCCTAGCTCAGGAGGCTGAGGTCTCTCATAGGGTGAAACCAGCCAAGGCAGGGAAGTCTAGGACATTCTGACTTCCTGTTCTGAAAGGTCAGATGCTTAAGAAATTCCTGTTTCACTTGGTGATGAGAAGTTACTTGCACTCTAAATATTCTTGGAGTTCTTGAGCTACAAAAGAAGGAAAGAAATATTATTGACCCAATCAGGGTTCAAATGAAGTTCTCAGGATCCAAGCCCTAACTCTGTTAGCAGGAAGAACTCCAGTGTAACACTGTATTTGAAGGACAGAAAACAGTTTCAAAAGCCAGGCTAGGTGCAGAGAACTAGGCCTGCAGGATTAGGAGGCAGAATATACACATTCATCATGGAAGTGAGCTGCAAAACCACTTCATTCATTCCAGGCACAGCCAGCAATGGGGGCAACCTGAAACATTTGTTAGAGTTACACCAGGATCAGGCTTTTCTCAGTCATTTCAAACAATGACTAATTAACCGTCCTTCCTCATGTGAAGTGGGCCTCAGGCTATATTTAGATTACCAATAGAGAGCCAGTTTAGTGCTGGAGAGGGGAGGAACAGAGTAGAAAAACCCTGCTCTCTGGTCTTACGGACTGGGTTTTTGACTCTCAATTTGTCAAGTTTGAAGGCCCTTCTATCTCTGCCAGTCCATTCTCCTTACTTCATTCTCTACATCATTAATGCAAATCCCAAGTCCAAGGAGGGGCAGGGCCATTTCTCTTCTGTCTCCAAGCACCTGAGTTAGAACCTGGCTCTGCCCTCTTGACTCTGGGGCTCTTGGATGCCTGAGAAGTGGGACAGAGACAGTCATCCTGCTCTGCATTTGTGTGAAGGCGATGCTGGTGTCCTGGCACACTGAAGAAAGCCTCATGACTGGGAATGTTCCCTTCTGTCCTTCTGACGTCAAAAACAGATTCATCTATCAGCTTTCTTTCCTTCCTTCCTTCCTTCCTTCCTTGCTTCCTTCCTTGCTTCCTTCCTTGCTTCCTTCCTTCCTTCCTTCCTTCCTTCCTTCCTTCCTTCCTTCCTTCCTTCCTTCCTTTCTTTCTTTCTTTCTTTCTTTCTTTCTTTCTTTCTTTCTTTCTTTCTTTCTTTCTTTCTTTCTCTCTCTCTTTCTCTCTCTCTTTCTCTCTCTCTTTCTTTCTCTCTTTCTTTCTCTCTTTCTTTCTCTCTTTCTTTCTCTCTTTCTTTCTCTCTTTCTTTCTTTCTTTCTTTCTCTCTTTCTTTCTTTCTTTCTTTCTCTCTCTCTCTCTCTCTCTCTCTCTCTCTCTCTCTCTCTCTCTCTCTCTCTCTCTCTCTCTCTCTCTCTCTCTCTCTCTCTCTCTCTCTATTTCTTTTTATCTATCTACCTACCATCCTACCTAGGTAGCTATCTCTTTGTCAGTTGTTGGGATGAATTCAAGGCCTGGGAATTGTTTCTAGCACTCTGGTACTTGAGCCACAGCACATATTCTGGCTTTGTCTGTGTACAGGTGCCTGAGGAATTGAACCCAGGGCTTCTTGCATGCTAGGCAAGCACTCTCTCATTATTCCATATTCCCAGCTCCTTCATTTTTTTCTTAATGGTAGTTTTTACATAAATATGCTACCATTTTATGTTCTCAAGTTTAATTTTCTGAATACTGGTTACTTCTAAGAAACCTGATCTCTTCCCTTGCCAGATTTGTGATTGTTCCTGGATTGCCCTCATAATAAAATGTAAATGAAGGCTGCTGAGAGCTTCAGTGTGCATCATATAAAGACACAGGCCTAGAACCCAGGAAGAGAAAAGCAATGGGCCTGAAATGAAGAGAATGATGCAGTATGTACAACTAGCATATCTGAAAAATAAACCAGTAAATAAAAGCAGTAGGTAGGGCACTGATACATAAACTTGGCCTTCTCTTTTTGAATTTTTTTGTGGCCATCCCAGGATTTAAACTCAGGGCCCGATGTGTTCCTGAGCTGTTTTGCTCAAGACTGAGTCTCTACCACCACCACAGCTCCACTTCCCCCCAGCTGGTAGTTAATTGGACCTAAGCAATTCCCAGGCTTTCCTGCCTGGTCTGTATTGTATCTCCTACTGAGTTTTCTCTCTCAAAGTTGGAGCTCTACCCTCTGGGCCATTGCTTCACTTCTGGTTCTCTGGTGGTTTATTGGAGAAAATAGTCTCAGAGACTCTCCTGCTCTGCTGGCTTGAATGGCGTTCTCCTGAGAAGGCTTCAAATGGTTTCCTCAGGAATTCACTGAGGAGACACTCCACACAAACCCTTAGTCTAAATCTCGAGGACTACTAGAGAAAAATGGAAACATTGTTATACCCCAGTCCCAGGACCCCCACCAAAAAGACCACCGAGTGTCAGACTTTACAGCTGTTTTAAGGTTTTATTTAAACGGGATGCAGCTCGGGTCTCATCCTACACTCCAACACAGCAGCACCTAGGAGGAGAGCCCCAAGGTAAAGATTTGCAGAGGTTATAAAGGCACACAACCAACCAGGTGTTTGGATTACCACCACGTGTTTCTCTGCTAGAAATAAGCAACAAGTGGTCACTGCCTCAAAACTTTAACCCTTCATTCCCCCCCCCCTTGACTTATGGTCTTGTGGCTCCAGCCTCAAACTAAACTCCAACAGCTCTTGATCTTGAATGGGTATGGTCCCTAACTGACCTTAGCCATACTATTAAACAACAATACCAATAATAATCAGCTCATTTTTCTTTTCTTGAGTTGTATGCTGAGTGGTTGGGTAGGATGCTTGGAGACTTCCCATGTTTCCCCACGGTTGTCCAGGGCAAAGGGTTCAGCTGGTCTGGGGTGGGAGCAATGGATCCAAGCAGCAATGCCATCCACCTTAAGGGCAGTAGGTGTAGCCAGTAGCACCATGTAAGTTCCCTTCCACCGTGGTTCCAGAAATATCAGGTTGTGTCTTCCAACAAACACCCAGTCCCCTGGTTTAAACAAATGGCAGGGGGTAGGAATAGAAGCAGAATCATATAATGCTCTAAGCTGGGTCCACATTCTCTTATGCACCATCTGTAGTCAAGCTTACACAGAAATTCAATATCATCCAAATCAGCAAGCAATTCAATCTGAAGGGTAGGGATAATGGGTGGAGGGTGTCCATACATTATTACAAAAGGAGTAAAGCCAAGCTGATAGGGTGAATTTCTTACTCTAAACAGGGCAAATGGAAACAGCGATGCACAGTCTGGGCGAGTCTCCAAGGCCAATTTAGTTAAGGTATCTTTTAGAGACCGATTCATTCTTTCTACCTGCCCTGAACTCTGGGGTCTATAAGCACAGTGCAATTTCCAATCCATCTCCAGTGCCGCAGCTATTCCCTGACTTACTTTTGAGTCGAAGGCTGGTCTATTGTCCTACCCAGTGGTGGATGGGAAGGCATCCCTGGGTAGGATTTCCTCCATGATCTTCTTAGATATGACGTTCACAGTCTCATGCTTTGTTGGGTAGGCTTTAACCCATCCTGAAAATGTGTCTACAAAAACTAGCAAATATTTATATCCAATTTTTCCAGTTTTAATTTCTGTGAAGTCTACTTCCCAATACACACCTGGCCTATCTCCATGGAGATGAGCTCCTTTTGTAACCAGTTGATTAGGGGCATTGTTGAGCTGACAGGCTTTAAAATTTTTTAACAATGTCCTCAGTGAGTTGATTTCCTTGCCTGATTTTTACTTCTGAGAGTAGGAGCAAGTTCTCCATTCTTTGGGTTCCCATGTGAGAGACCCGATGGATTCTCATAAGAAACCTCTTGCCCAATCTTTGTGGCAAGATAAGTTTCCCCTCACCAGTTTTCCACCAGTCTTTATCTCTTTCTCTGTTTGGGGGTTTATAGGCCATGGAAATTTTCTTTATCCACTCCAAGTTTTCTTGGGAGTATTGAGGCTCAGGAGGCAAACCTTGTGGCCATGGGCTGGAGGCCCACCTCCTTAGCTGCCTGATTGGCCAAGTTATTTCCTTTGGTTATTGAATCAATTACCTTTTGATGGCCAGGAAAGTGCATAATGGCAATATTTGCTGGTTCCCATAAGGCCCGGATGAGGCTTAAAATTTCTTTTGCGTTTATAATAACCTTTGCCTCAGCTGTCAACAGCCCCCTCTCTTGGTAAATGGCTCCATGGACATGCACAGTGGCAAAAGCATACCGACTGTCCTTGTAAATGTTTAGTCTCTTCCCTTTTCCCATCTGTAGGGCTTTTCTTAGTGTCACTAGTTCTTCTCTTTGTGCAGACGTTCCCTGGGAGAGTGCTTCTGCCCACACTATCTCAGTGTCTGTGGTGATTGCTGCATTGGCGTACCTTTTTCCCTCTCAAATGAAACTGCTGCCATCTGTGAACCAGGTATGCTCAGCATGCGATAGTGGCAAGTCCAACCAGTCTAGCCTCTTTTCTTTCGCCTGGTCGCTCTTTTCACACTCAATTTCATGTTCTTTGTCCTTCCATTCCTGTCTTTGCTACTGTCTCTCTCTTATTGTAAACCCTTTCCACTGCAGCTACTAGATCCCTAATAGACTTTTCACTAAGTCTGTCTAGAGCCTGCAACTTTCGCTTTATGTCTGGTGCAGCTTGATTTATATAGGCAAACATAATTATCTGAGCCGACTCCTGGGTCTCAAGATCATACAGGTATAGTGACTAAAAGCTTCCATGAGCCACTCAAGATATGCTGCCAGACTTTCACTTCCTCCCTGTCTAACATTATAAACTTTGGCCATATTAGTAGGTTGGCAAGCTGCCACCTTGAGACATGACAACAGAGCCTGGCGATAGATGAGGAGTCGCTCCCTACTTTCAACTGTATTGTTGTCTCAATTGTTGGTTGGATCTCAGGAAAATAGGCAGTGATCAGGGCAGGATCCGTGATAGGTGCTCCTGTGGGGCCAGGGATATGTTTCCGGGCTGCCTCTTGGATATAGTCTCTCTCTTCCGTGGTAAAAAGACCTGTAAAAGCTGACTAAAATCATCCCAAGTGGGCTGATGAGTAAAGAGAATAATTTCAAGCAAACAAATTAAATCCTGGTGTTTCTCAGAAAAGGGGGCATTTTGGGTGTTCCAATTGTGTAGATCACTGGTAGAAAATGGCCAATATTGGAGTTACTGTTGACCATCTGAATCCACAGGACCTATGGTGCGTATGGGAAAAACAGCTGCATTAGAAGGGGGGTTGATCCCACTTTGTCGTGGAGTGACTGGCCACTCAGAAACTTTAAGGGCAGGTGCTGAGTGTTTTATAGCTCCCTCCTCCTCTTGACCATTCTCAGGTTCTGCAAAAGGAACTTGGAAAGGAGAGTATGGGGGAGGAAACATTTCTTCTTCCAAGTTATCTCCCTGAAAAACCGGAGGATACCTTTTCTTTCCCTCTGTCTCAGTTGCTTTATGCAAGTCTAGGAGGCTAGATGGAGTGGTGCCTATGGTTTCCAGTCCCGCCAGACATACAGTCCAAAAAACAATAAACAGTACAAACAAAACACATGCAGGCCTGATAGTTACAAAAAAGGGCTTACAAAGTGGAGATCTCCCAAATTGGTCCACTGACTACAGTCACGGTGGGGTTCCACACCCATGCCACACAGCAGAAAGAGCAGAGCCACAGTGGGCGAGTTGGGCCTCTGTTAGGAGGCCCTCTTGGTCAGTTCCGGCCCAACACTGAACCGACCCCCATCCCACAATTCACATGGTGGTGTTCCAAGGACTGCCCCCCCACCCCACCCCCCCCCCCCGCCACACACAGCGGGGTTCCAAGGACCCCCGCCCCACAAGAGGATCTTGGACATCTCCCAGTTCCTCCAGGGTCGTTGTGCAAGTGCATCTGCCTCAACAACACTTTAGGAATCAGAGTGGACATCCTCACAAAGGAAAACGAAAGTAAAACAGACAAATGACAGGACAAGACAAATTAAAAAAGACAGCTCTGTATTACCTTTGGAGTCTGAGATCTCGGGGATCTTTGGGGGGTTCCCGGACAAGCCCTCACTAATATGGTATACCCAGGTCGCAGGATCCACGCCAAGAAGACCATCGAGGGTCAGACTTTATAGCTGTTTAAGGTTTTATTTAAACGGGCTGCAGCTTGGGTCTCATCCTACACTCCAACACAGCGGAGCCTAGGAGGAGAACCCTGAGCTAAAGTTTAGCAGGGTTTATAAAGGCACACAACCAACCAGGTGTTTGGAGTACCTCCACATGTTGCTCTGCTAGAAACAAGCAACAAGTGGTCACTGCCTCAAAACTTTAACCCTTCACATGAAGATGCTACTAGTGTGTTCTAGACACTTAACATTGGAGACACAAAACACTAATAATTATTAGATCATTTTATAGGCAAAAGGAGCAATGCAGACTGTATGAGGATCACTCCAGCTTTCAGTCCTCATATCCTGAGACAGTAAATTCACAGCAGCTCAATGCTAAGTGACAGAACTGGCATATACTTTGGATATTTGCTCCCAAATCCTGTGACACTCATTTCTCACTTTTGGCCTCAAACCTATGACCAGAGGGGAAGATGAGGAGAGAAAATCCTTCTAAGGGAAAGCAGCTATAAATAACATTGGATAGTTTGCTTATAAATTATAACCTTGGGAATGACCCTGTTAAGAAGTCAGATTGTCCAGATTAAAAAATGAAGAAGAGAAGAAATAAGGTGCCAGTGGCTGCTGTCTGTAATCCCAGGACCTCAGGAGGCTGAGATGTAGAGAAACTTAGTTTGAATCCAGACAGTGTATGAAAGTCCATGATACAGTTATTTCTAAGAGATCACAGAAATACCCAGAAGTGTTGCTGTGACTCAAGCTTAATGCAGTACCCTTGAACAAAAGGAGCCCAGGGACCATGGATAGAATCATATTTCCACCCCAGGAGCTGCCCCCTCAAAAAGAGCCTGTACTTCCATGTCTTTGTATTCTTATAGGTGAAATTCCCGAGTAGCTATACTGAATGGCACCAACCTAGGAAATTTGTATTCAGTACAATGAGTTCAAAACAGAGAGACTTCTTTCAAGATAGTGCATGTTCCTGGGCTCCCCTCACTGTTCTCAGTGTAACCTGAGGGTTTCTCTGCATCACAGGCCTGCTGGAGGAAGTCTCTCTCATTGTCTGGACAGGCACAGAAAAGTCCTCACTCCTGTACAGCTGGGTAACAAACAACTCCATCTGGGTCAGTCAGTGAGGATGTGTGTGAGTGGGCTCTGAAGGTCAGGAAAAAATGGCGTCTTTGTACCCTTAGCTATCTCTCTCCCCAGTGCTCTGTTTTAACAGGAGACCTTCATTTGTGCCACCTCTCATGGCAGGCCAAGTTCTTTGCACTTATCCTGTCTTTGTGAGACTATATTCTGTTGTTCAGTTACAGTGCTCAATATAATTCAAGAGTCATTCAGGCAGACAACTAAGGCACTGAACATAACGAAATGATTCATTGCAAGCAATGTTGGGCCTATGATGCCTTTCCTATGTTTCCGGAAGCTTGGGAAATCCAAGCACATGTTGGATATCACAAAGCTTCCTGTCATCTAGGACTGGTGAAGCTCATCAGGTTTTGAAACCTTTTGACTTCTCCTAGCTGGTCCCTGGGTGGCCAGGTTTTTAGGTTGAACATAGGGCCTGAGTGCTGACCATGAGCTCAGTGCAGAAGACCAGTGCTTTCCCATTTTGTGTAACAACATCTCTTCTGGTCTGTGAGTGTATGTGTGGGTGTGTATGTGTGTACACCACGGTGTGTGTGTGCTTGGGTGGGTGTGTGCATGCACACATATACATGAGTCCTGAAGCTTGACCTCAGGACCTGAGGACTGTACCTAGTTTCTCTTGTACAATGATATCCCTCTCCCACTTGAGCCACAGAGCCACTTCAGGCTTTGTCCTAGTCATAAGGTCCTGAGAAATGAAGCCCACGATTTTATATATGCAAAGTATTCTACCACTAAGGCACATTCCCAGCCCTCTATTTCAGCTTTGTTAGTTTTTTTCTGTCTTTTTTATTGTTGTTGTTGTCAATTGAAGGAGTTGAAGTCTTGGTGTGGGTGCTCTTCCTGACCCCTTCAGCTCAAGTCTTGTGCTCTACCACTGGACCACAGAGCTACTTCCGGTTTTCTTGTGGTTCATTGGTGCTAAGTTTCTCAAGGACTTTCCTGCCTAGGCTAGCTTTTAACCATGATCCTCAGATCTCATCCTCCTGAGTAGGTAGTATAACCAACATGAGCTCAAGCACCCAGCTTCCCCTTCAGGTTCTTTGTAGTGAATTGGAGATAATAGTCTCATAGTACCTTTTGTGTCTGAGATAGTTTGGAACCCAGATCTTTAGAACTCAGCTTCCCGAGAAGGCAGGATGACAGACTTCAGCTACTGACCCCTTGGCCATAGCTTCTGCTGCAAGGGGGTCCATGGCTCCACGTGGTGGAGTGCTAGCCATTAGCCCAAGAGATAAGGGTCAGTGCCTCAGCCTCAGGGTCAAGGTTCATGACCAAGAAAAAACCAAACCAAACCATTGTCTGCTGTAGACAACTCACGAGACTTCAGTAATACATAATTTTGTCCCTGACATGGGGGCCTATCTGAGCCTCAATATTCTTGTCTGTATAATTATCTAAGTTGTGGAGCTCTTACACAGACAAGATGTAAGTATGCACCTGGTTAAGGACATAGCACATGGCACTCTTTGCACCACTCAGCACACTGCATCCTGTGAAAGACTCAGCACATAGCACCCTGTGCAGAACTTAGAATGGAGCACCCAATGGAGGACTCAGCACATAGCTCCATTCCACAAGCTGTCATTAGAATTAGGGTGCTTTCATCAGTATCACCATTCTTTGAGGAAAATTTGCAAACCTTAAAAGTTCACAATTAATGGCTTAGTGGGGTGTTTTTCTGGGGAGAGGGTGTTAGTCATGGGGCTTGAACTCAAAGCTCTACCACTCGGAGCCACATTTTGAGATGTCTCTCAGACTTCCTGCCAGGACTGGGTTTTAAAGTCCCTGAGGAGCTAGGATAACGGGCATAAGCCAGGATGACATGGGTAACCCGTGGAGCAGGGTTGCAGCAGTTTACATGTGACTAAGTCAGGTTAGGTGGAAGCTGTCAGCACCAGACTCCTAGCTTGCTCTGTAATGAGGTATTTGAAGTTCTGTCCTTCTGTAGAATATCCTACCCTTTTTGGGCATCATACCTGGGGCTTGAGTAAGAGCTTAGACACTGTCCCTAAACGTTTGTGCTCAAGGCTAGCACTCGATTGAAAGACAGCAGAACTTCTGAGTTTTCTGTTTTGTGGCACTGAGGAATCGAACCCAGGGCTTCGTGCTTACTATGAAAGCACTCAACCACCAAGCCTCAGGAGTGAACGAGGTATAAATAGATAGAGACTTATGTATATAAATATTATATACACAAAAAGAGATTACTGCATAATATTAAATTATAGATAATATTGCTACCAATACTTAGGTATTAAATGATGTCTCCATTTAATGATGTGTCCCAGTTAACAATTAATAAAGCATTAATTAATAATTACTCAATATCCCATAACTGTTTATCATATATATATACATATATCCATACATATAATTTGATATTTCATAGAATGAGAACAATGTCTATATATTATTAAATTATGCATCATGTGTTACTCCCAATTATTAGTTGTTTAATTATGTCACCTTGTAATTTTTATTTTGTTAATGCTTAAAAAAATATTACTTAAACTTAGTGCACATCCTACACTTATTGCATGTAATGTTATCCTAGAATGATTCACTACTAATTCAATCTGTTTATCATTTATTGTAGTGGTAACTCTTCTACCTATGATGTTTTCTACCTTTATTACATCCTATTACATAGCATATAGATTTGCATCCAAATTATACATCCTACCTGACACAGAGCACTTTCAAAGAAAAGGAATACCTGTGTCGTGCTCAGCTTCTCACTCCAAGATTACATTTTTGGGAGTGCTGGGATCTAAAATCAGGGCAAAGAAGGCTCAGTTCATGAATGGGTGACTTCCAGCACAGCAGCCCCTAGCCAATTCAGCTGCCTGGCAGTGCCCAGGCCCTGAGATTGAGCCCTGTATGTTGACTCCAAATTGTGCTTAGAGTAGTTATTCATTTTATTTTTTTATTCATTTACTATTTATTTTATTGACTGCTATAACACATGGAATATTTACTACATTTATTAAATAAGATATAGAATTGCCTATGCATGAAACTTCACACCTGACACCCAGGACTTTCACAGAAAAAGAAAACATGTGTCACCCTGTGTCCTACTGCATGATTCAATTTTTGTTAGTGCTGGCATCTGAACTCACAGCCTACAAGGCCAAATTCATGAATGGGTGAGTGTCAGTACACCAGCCTGGGGCATATGGAGCCGACAAGCAGTTCCCAGCACCTGAGATTTAGCCCCAGGGGTTGACAAAACAAGAACAGGTGGACATGCAGTTGGTAGTACACAAATAAATATAGATCTTTATAGAGTACCAGAGATGTCTATATATTATTTAGTTATATAGGCTACATTCCTACCAATTCTTGGGTATTTATTATGCCTCCATGTAATTAATATTACTGTTTTCATCCTTAATGAATTATTAATTATATCAACCACTGTCCCGAAACTGTTGTGTCTATGTAATTAATAGTATTCTTTTAATGTGTTAAAATATTCATTAAAATCCATCAGCCTCCTAAAATCACTCTGTAATTTTATGCTAGTATCATTCAGGAACAAGTAATACAACCTTGACATTCATAACTTTCCATCGGTATTCCTATGAATAGGAACGAGAATCTTAGGATCTCCCTTCATTGGTAGGGGTCAGGACCCAGCTTCAAACACAGGGCCTATGTTGTCATGTTGGTCCATGGCTTCTCTGGAAGAACGACAACATTCAGCAATGCCAGGTAACCAACACTTTTCAGCCCTGTCATTTAGACCCAGGATGGTCACCTTGAAAATCAAACAAATGTAAAACCGGCAGCCATCTGCAAGTTACTGGGGTTTTTTTTCTGTGTCTTTTCATTTATTTATTTTTCCTGTCAGCCTTTGAGGCCCAGGAACCTAGGTTCGGCTGTGGGTCCAGTGGCTGCAACCCAGGCTAGAGTGATCAAAGCTGAGAAGAGTTGCCATGCCCTGAATTCAAGCCCTGTGCTTGGCAAAATAAAAATATGTAATACATACATGCATACATACATATATACATTAAAAATATTTAGCAATTATTAGGCTACTTGGAGTTGTATTCACGCCATTTTTTCTGCTGGGCCTGGGATTTGAATTCAGGGTCTGGGTAAATCTGCAGTACTGTAGGGGAAGGGAAAGCTCACAGTGCTGGAAGATAAGAAAGACAGGCCTGTTCCTAGCACTCGCAAAAATAATATTTGTATACATTTTAAATACATGATTTATACTTACATACACATATTTACTGCATATTGCATTTAGTGTAGTTATTCATTTTATTTTGTTTTTTATTCATTCATTATATATTTTAGAGAGTATGATTACATTTATAACATTTTTTACATCCTATTACACAGAACAGAGATTTGCCTATGTATTATACATCATTCCTGAGACCCAGGACATTCACTGATAAAGAAAACAAGTGGGACACTTGCCTTCTTCCACCAGGATTAAGTTTTTGGCAGTTCTGTGATTTGAACTCTGGGACTAGAAGGCCCACTTCATGAATGGGTCAATGTTAGCCCACCAGTCTGACGCAAGTGAAGTTGTTGAGCAAATTTGAGGACCTGAGATGAAGCCCTAGGAGTGGCCAATATATAAACAGATAGATGTGTAGATTGAAGCATGTGTGTGTATTTACATATGTATATGAATCTATAAATAAAGTTATATAGAGAGACAGATAGACATTTATGTAGATTCTAGTGTATAACTCTATACAAAGAATGATGACCTATATCTTATTTTTATATATTCTATTACTATGAATTATTTGGTCTAAAATTATGCCTCCATTAATTAATCATGGTAGGAGACTTAATAAAGTATTAATTAAATTAATCAATGACCTATATTTATTGTGTACAATCTTATACTACAATGACTAGCTAATTAGTAGTTCAATTGGTACATTACAAAGATTCTATCATTGTTCTTATAGATAGGAACGAGTAGGTGAAAGTCCCAGGATCAAACTGAGGGCCTAGGTGTCTTGGTTGGGCTCAGGCTTCACTGACAGCCCACCAGCCTTCGGCCATGCAAGGACATGTACAATTTTCAAGCCGAGGCATTGAGAGCCAGGGTGGCTCTCAAGGAAACAAAGGTAAAACTATTGTCTAAAACTTCCTGGTTTTTCCTCGACCATCTTGATTGCTTTATTTTTTTTTTTTTTTGCCAGAGCTGCGAGTTGAACTCAGGTCGTAGGATCCCTGGATCATCTGTAGGTGTAAAAGCTGCACCCCAGCCTAGGGTAATCAAGGCTGAGGCAGAGTTGTGATGACCTGAGTTCAAGCCCCGTGCCTGCCCTCCCAAAAAAGTTAAGGTCCTGGCTAGGAGTTTGGGCCATTTGATCTGCCATACCTGGAATTTGAACTCAGGGACTGGGTAACACTATTGTGTTCTGGGTGAAATGAAAGCTAACCTCCTAGAAGAAAAAAAAATTTGGAGCATTTCCCAGTGTGTGAATTCCAGCCCTAGAAATGGCAAAGAATAATATTTATATACATGGATAATATCTATCATATATATCTATTTGCATAGATATTACATATTGTATCTAGGGCACAATATTTCCCACAGAAAGGAAATCAGGTCAACATTGGCTTCTTACACCACCTATTGACTTCAGCACTCCTGGGATTTGAACTCAGGGCCTGGAATGTCTAAATCATCAAGGGGTCAGTTAAGGACAGCAGCCTCAAATAAATTCAATGCCAGGCAGTTCTCAGGGCCTGAGTTCTAGCCACATGAGTGTCCAATATATAAATAGATAGATGTGTAAATTGCTGCAAATACGTGTGTATAAGTATATATAGTGAGAGAAAGAGAGAGATGTATATGTATATTCCACTGTACATTTAAATATAAATATATTTATAGAATGTGAGATGTCTATATATTATTAAATTATATGTAATATATTACTAATAAATATTAGGTATTAAATTATGCCTCCATTTAATGAAGTATCATGGATTAAGGCACAATAAAGTACTTCCTTTTGTAAAGGGAGCTCTGGGACAATTTCTAGGCTCATAGTTCAAGCCTCAGGATCTGCACTAAAAAAAAGCCAGTGGATGTTCACTGATAGAAATACATGCATATATACACAGACACATGCAATTGCATGTGTCTGTGTATATATGCATGTATTTCTATCAGTGAACATCCATAGTCGTTATGAACAATAGCACCCAGCTAACAAATTTGCTTTGAATAGAATGATGTCATAGCACAGAGAGTGCTTTCAAGACTGTGCATGTTCCTAGTCAAAAAAAAATTAAGAGGGGGGACCAAGATGGTGACGGAGCAGTAGGGAAACGCCACAGCTCTCTCCAACCAAAAAGAGAGTTCGAGTTCCAACGCTTAATCTCCCCAAGAGACCGACAACAACAAAAAGACGAACACTCAGAGAAAAACCAGAGGCGGAGAATAACAAAAAAAGAAAGAGAGGAAAAGAAGAATTTCAGAACAGAGAAAAGCGAAGACCCCTCCCCCAACCTTTACTGGCCGCCCGGCAGTGCGACAAGCCGCAGCCGGGGGGCTGCGAGAGCCCCAGAGACACAGCAGAGACACAGGGGGCCGCTTTCAGATCACCAGGTACCGGTTTGCAGAACAGCTGATCGCCAGGAACAGAGAAACCTACCAGCCTGGAGTCTCCACAAGGATCCCACCCCCACCCCTCACTCTCCACCCGAGCAGAGAGGCTCCATCCCGCCAAAGCCGCTCGGCACCAGCAGCGCGAGAAAGGGACCTGTTGGCAGACCACCCGCCCGCCCAATCGTGATCGCAGCGACCTGGCTGGGCCATTTGGGCCCCAGAGGCTCCGCGAAGAAGCTGCCTGAGCGTGGACACTTTGACCCGACAGCTTCAACAGAGGCAGAGATAGAAAAGAATCACACAGAGCCACCACCGCCCAACCCAGCCCGGATTGCAACAACAACTGATGACCTACACCACACAGAAACAACCAGCTCCAGGGTGAGTACCCCACAGGGGAAGTGTGTCCCTCAAGGGAGACCAGAGCTGGAGGGAATCCCCAGACCCTGACCTAGAGTCCCTACCCCAACACCCGGACCACAGGACCCACTAAAACTGGGAACTGTTTGAGAGCTCCACCAGCCCGTGGAGCACACTCAGCTGGCCAGGCTAGAGCAAGAGCACCCCTGGAAGGGAGCTTAAATGCCCAAACCAGGAACAGCGCCCCTGGGTCAAGACTACCAACAGTAGAAGAAATTTGAACTGTGTCCCCCAGGCTGCATAACCTAGGTGGTACACACATCAGCACAGGCCTAACAAGCGTGCTCCAGGCTGGGGCCGGAACCAGGCCTGGGGATCCGGCGCCTGAACAACACAACCAACTCCTCCCAATTGAAGTAAAAAGCTGAGCATACGCCTCAACAGAGGGGAGAAAACCAGGAAACAACACTCCCCGGGAAGCACGCCTGTGACAACAAAAGACCTGGAGGCCCAGGACAAGAGAAGCCCAAACCCCACCAAAACTCCACCCATAAACCCTAGACTGGGAATTGGGCAACACAGGCTGCCAGCACCTGATAGTAAGCAGGAGCTCAGACTGTTAAGGCGGCTCAGCAATAGAGTGATAGTCTTGGATGTATGAGGCCCTGGATCTGATTCCTCAGCATCACAAAAGCAAAAAGGCTCAGAAGTGGTGCTGTGGCTCAAATGGTAGGGTGCCAGCCTTGAGCTGAAAAGCTGAGGGACAGCACCCAAACCTAGAGTTCAAGCCCACAACCAGGCCAAAACAAACAAACAAAAACACATCAGGAGCCCATAGCAGACTCCAGTATTTGGGAGAGTGCATCCAGAGCATCTGTTCTTCACAAGAGCATGCGTAGGAGCAAACACAAGCAGTCTAGGCTGCTCAACCCTTCCAAAGGCGGGAACTGCCAGCAATCTACAGCAAAGAGCTGAGAATCCAGCTGGAAATAGGCTCCCAACAGAACCCAGATCAGGCACAGACTCTCTCTACCAATACAGAATCAGCAACCAAGCAAAGACAGACACACCAAAACAAAATTGAAGAGCAGTCTCCTGAACCTCCATGCGAAAATCACAGAGAAAAATCACAAGGTTTACCACCACCCTGGACAGCAAGCTCACCTCAAAAGCCAGCAGCCATGCAGGGGAGAGCCCCAGTGGGAGCAAAGCAGGAATGGAAGACAAAAGCTACATCCAAGAGTTGCTGGAGGCAATGACTCAAGAAATAAAGCTAGAAATTGATCAGAAATTGAAAGAGCACAAGGATGAACTATCCAAAGAGATAGAGGGTATCAAACAAGAGATGCATGCAAAAATAGAAGCTGCACAAACCTCAGTAAGAAGTGAGATAAATGCCAAATTAGAGGTAATGCATACCTCATTGAGAGGTGAGATCAGTACTCTGAGAACCAATATTGAATCCATAAAGGGATCCATTTCCTCCATGCAAACCACAATAGAAGCCACTGTCAACAGAGTGAATGAAATGGAAGGTAGAGTGTCAGATACAGAAGACAGAATACACCAACTGGACCAAAAAGTGACAGATATGGAAAAATCACTCAAATTAAACCAAAGGGATATTCAAGAGCAAGCAGATAATGCTAAAAAATTTAACCTTCGCATAATTGGAGGGGACGAAGGTGAGGAATTCCAGAGCAAGGGAATGCAACACTTATTTAACAATATAATCAATGAAAATTTTACCCACCTCAAAAACGACCATCTTAACTACATCACAAAAGCTTATCGAACACCCAACAAGCAAGACCCCAGGAGAAACACTTCTAGACACATTATAGTAAAAATGATAGATCTGAATAATAAGGAAACAATCTTGCATGCAGCAAAAATGAAGAAGGAGCTATACTACAACGGGAAAAAAAATAAGAATTACTGCAGATCTCTCCACACAAACAATGAATGCAAGAAAAGCCTGGGAAAGCACCATACGAGCCCTGAGAGCCAATAACTGCCAACCCAGACTGATCTACCCGGCAAAGCTAGCATTCACATTCGATGGAGAACTGAAAATTTTAATAGCAAAGAAAAACTAAATGAATACATAAACATTAAGCCAGCATTACAAAGAATTCTAAGAGGGGGGACACAACCTGAAGAAAGCAACCAGGAACTGGGGCCTGCCCCAAACAGGAGTTACTCAAAGTCTAACTGAGCAAGCACAGGAGGAAAGGAAAGAAGAAAAACTTAGGAAAACGGAATGGCAGGGACAACAATGCATCTCTCTATACTTTCTCTTAATATAAATGGGCTGAATTCGCCAATTAAAAGAAAACGAACTGAGGACTGGATCAGAAAACAAGACCCATCCATCTGTTGCCTTCAGGAGACCCACCTCTCAGCCAAACATACAAACAAACTCAGAGTGAAGGGGTGGAAAAGGATCTACCAATCAAACGCCCCCAGTAAGAAAGCAGGTGTAGCTATCCTGATATCTGACAAAATAAACTTTTCATTAAAATCAGTACAGAAAGACAAGGACGGACACTACATATTAATAAAGGGAACAATCCAAGAGGAAGATATAACCATCATCAACTTATATGCCCCAAATATTGGTGCACCCAGATATGTCAAAAAAATGCTCTCAAACTTACAGAATAAAATAGATCCCAATACGATAATACTAGGAGACTTTAACACACCACTCTCGCCAAAGGACAGGTCTACCAACCAGAGGATTGGCAAAGAAGCTACCGAATTAAGAGAGGCCATACTTCAAGTGGAATTAACTGACATCTACCGAGTATTTCACCCTAAAACAACACAGTACACATTCTTCTCAGCAGCTCACGGAACTTTCTCCAAAATAGACCATATCATAGTTCATGCAAGGAACTTAAGCAAATACAAAGGGATCGACATAATCCCCTGTATCCTATCTGACCACAGTGGAATCAAGCTAGCTCTCAATAACAAAGCATACCATACCGCAGAAATTTCTCTAATACATGGAAATTGAACAGCACACTCCTTAACAATGCCTGGATAACAGAAGAGATCAGAGAAGAAATAAAGCATTTCCTACAACTCAATGAAAATGAAAACACCTCACAAAGAAACTTGTGGGACACAGCAAAAGCAGTCCTGAGGGGCAAATTTATTGCCCTCAGTGCCCACATCAAGAGAATGGAGACAGACCAAGTAAATAATCTCATGTTGCAATTAAAACAGCTAGAAAAACAAGAAAAAAGGTGACCTAAAGCTACTAGACGAAGCCAGATAACCAAATTAAAAGCAGAGATTAACCAATTAGAAAATCAGAAAACCATAACCAAAATAAACCAAACAAAAAGCTGGTTCTTTGAAAAAATAAACAAAATTGATGGCCCATTGGGTAGATTAATTTAAAAAAGATGAGAGGAAACCCATATTAATAGGATTAGGGATGCCATGGGAAACATCACAACACGTACCCAAGATATCCAAACAATTCTAACAGACTACTTTCAAAAGCTATACTCTCTAAAGGAAGAAAATCGGGCAGAAATGGATGCATTTTTAGAGAAATACAAGTTACCCAAACTGAGCAAAGAAGAAGTTAACCAATTAAATAAGCCAATATCCTATAATGAGATACAGGAAGCTATCAAAAGTCTTCCAACAAAAAAAAGTCCAGGACTAGATGGATTCACAGCAGAATTCTATAAGACCTTTAAACAAGAACTAATACCCATACTCCTCAAGCTCTTCAGAGAAACAGAGAAGGAGGGAGCTTTCCCAAACTCATTCTACGAAGCCAATATCACACTCATCCCCAAACCAGGCAAAGACCCAACCAAAAAGGAGAATTAAAGGCCAATCTCCTTGATGAACACAGATGCAAAGATCCTTAACAAGATTCTAGCTAACAGAATCCAGAAACACATAAAAAATATAATTCACTATGACCAGGTAGGCTTCATCCCAGAGACACAGGGATGGTTTAACATACGTAAGTCAATAAATGTAATCCAACATATCAACAGAGCCAAGGTCAAGAATCACATGATTATCGCCACAGATGCAGAAAAAGCCTTTGACAAAATTCAACATTCATTCATGGTAAAAGCTCTGGAGAAAATAGGAATAGAAGGAACATTTCTAAAAACAATAAAAGCCATTTATGACAGACCAATAGCCAATATTATACTTAATGGGGAAAAGCTACAACCAATTCTCCTAAAATCAGGAACAAGGCAAGGATGCCCACTGTCTCCACTCCTCTTCAATATAGTCCTAGAAACTTTAGCCAGGGCAATAAGGCAAGAAAAAGACATTAGGGCTGGGAATTTGGCTCAGTGGTAGAGCGCTTGCTTTGCATGCCTGAGGCCCTGGGTTCGATTCCTCAGCACCACATTAGCAACAAGAAAAAAGCCGGAAGTGGTGCTGTGGCTCAAGTGGTAGGGCACTAGCCTTGAGCTGAAGAGCTGAGGGACAGTGCTCAGGCCCAGAGTTCAGGCCCTACAACCGGACCAAAAAAAAAAAACAAAAAAACAAAAAAACAAAAAAACAAAAAAAAAAAAAAAAAAAAAAAAAAAAAGAAAAAGACATTAAAGGGATCCGCATAGGGAAAGAAGAAGTTAAGCTATCCCTTTTTGCAGACGACATGATACAATACCTCCACGATCCCAAAACCTCCATCCCCAAACTCTTAGAAATCATAAATCACTTCGGCAAAATAGCAGGATACACAATAAACCCACAAAAAACAGTTGCCTTCCTATACACTGATAATGTACAGGAAGAGAGGGAAATAAAGGGAGCAACCCCATTCACAATAACCTCCCGAAAAATAAAATATTTAGGAATTAACCTAACCAAAGATGTAAAAGAACTATTTAATGAGAATATAAAAAGTTAAAGAAAGAAATTGCAGAAAACACTAGGAAATGGAAAGACCTCCCATGCTCTTGGATAGGCCGACTTAATATAGTAAAGATGGTAATACTTCCAAAACTAATATACAAATTCAACGCAATTCCTATTAAAATCCCAATGATGTACATCACTGAAATACAGAAAACAGTCCAAAAATTCATATGGAACAACAAAAGACCTAGAATAGCCAAAACAATTCTAGGGGATAAAGACAATATGGGAGGGCTATCCATGCCAAACTTCAAACTCTACTACAGAGCTATAATAACAAAGACAGCATGGTACTGGCACAAAAACAGACCCGAAGACCAATGGAACAGAATAGAAGATCCAGAAATAAATCCACAGGCCTACAGCCAGCTGATATTCGACAAAGGAGCCAAAGACATACAATGGAAGAAACACAGCCTCTTCAACCGCTGGTGCTGGGAAAACTGGGCAGCCACATGCAGAAAACTAAAAGGGGACCCCAGCCTATCACCATGCACCAACATCAACTCAAAATGGATTAAAGACCTTAACATTAAACCTGAATCTCTGAAAGTACTGCAGGACAGAATAGAAGAGACACTTGAACTAATAGGCACAGGAAGGAACTTCCTGAACAGAGTCCCAGGGTCACAACAAATTGGAGAGAGACTGGACAAATGGGACTACATTAAAATAAAAAGCTTCTGCACAGATAAAGCTATCGCAACCAAGCTAGAAAGACAACCAACTAATTGGGAAAAAATATTTACCAGCAATATATCAGACAAGGGGTTAACATCCTGTATATACAGGGAACTCAAGAAATTAATCCCTCCCAAACCTAACAAACCAATTACTAAATGGGCAAGGGAACTAAAGAGGGACTTCTCAAATGAAGAAATAAAAATGGCAAAGAAACACATGAGGAAATGTTCATCATCCCTGGTGGTGAAGGAAATGCAAATAAAGACAACCCTGAGATACCACCTTACCCCAGTCAGAATGTCCCACATCCACAAATCAGCCAACGACAAATGCTGGAGGGGATGTGGAGAACGAGGAATGCTATTACACTGCTGGTGGGAATGTACACTCATACAACCACTTTGGAAAGCAGTCTGGAGGGTCCTTAGAAAGCTAAAGATTGACCTCCCTTACGACCCAGTCATACCACTCCTAGGCATCTACCCTGAACAACAGGAACCAATATACAAGGACACGTGCACCTCCATGTTTATTGCAGCACTGTTCGCAATAGCTAGGATATGGAAACAACCTAGATGCCCCACCACAGATGAATGGATCCAAAAATTGTGATATCTATACACAATGGAATATTATGTAGCCATTAGAAATGACAAAATAATGGCATTTGCAGGGAAATGGATGGAGCTAGAAGGAATCATGTTGAGCGAGTTAAGCCAAGAACGAAGAGACAAACAGTACATGGTCTCCCTGATAAGTGGATGATAAATCCAAAATGTTAGGTGATATGACAAAACTAACAGGACTTAAGAAACAAAGAACTCCCACTCATCTGGTTGAACCACTACCAAATATCCCCATGCTGCTGATCACATATATGGTATATAACATGTGAGCACCATTATATATTACAGACTGTGATAGACAATTTGCTCCAGGAAAGCCAGAATGAACTTGTGACTTTAACGAGCCTCATTATTCCACAATACTGTGAATTACCGGAAATTAAGTAATCACTAAACCACAATCAAAAAAAAAAAGAAAAAAGAACCTTGGGGAAGGGAGGGAGGGAGGGGATGGTAGGGGGAAAACAATGGAGTGGGTAACAATGTTCAAGAGCATGTGTACTCATTACCTCACTCATGTAACTGTAACCCTCTGTATAGTATCTTTACAATAAAAAAAAAAAGAAAAGCCAAAAAAAAAATTAAGACCGTGGCTTGGAATTTGCACCATTTTTCTGACAGGCCTGGGAGGCCAACTCAGGGTCTGATTATCTCTCTGGCACTGTGGGGGAGGGGAAACCCACCATCGTTGAAGACAAAATTTCAGACCAGCTTCCATGGACTGAATTCAAGCCCCAGTACTGGAAAAAATAATATTCATACATGAGATCTATTTACATACATGTGTTCACTCCACATGACATTTATTACCCTTATTTATTTATTATTTATTTTATTTAGTATTATTACATATTTAACATTAATTTCATTTATTACATCTTATGACATGGATTTATTTGGATACAGATTATACATCATACAGAGACCCAGGACTTTCACAGAGAAGGAAAAAATGGGTCAAAATTGGCTTCTGACTCCACATATAAACTTTTGGCCATGCTGGGATTTGAACTCACAGCCCACAATGCACAAATCATGAATGGGCCAGTTGTAAAACAAAAGCCTTTGGCAAACTGAACTGCCAGCCACTTCTGAGATCAAGCAATAGTAGTGGTGGATAGATAGATAGATAGATAGATAGATAGATAGATAGATAGATAGATAGATATATAGATAGATAGATAGATAGATAGATAGATAGATAGATAGATAGATAGATAGATAGATGTGTAGTTTGCTATGTATATGAGAGAGAATGTGAGGATATTAAATTATATATATTATGGATTATTAGTTATTAAATTATGCCTTCTTTGAATGAAATGAAGTATCATCGTTGAATACTTATTAAAGCATTAATGTAAAAGTAGTCAGTATTCCTTAATTGGGAGAATCATACCATGGTGCTAGAATGGAAGACAATACTTTTTGTGTGGCATTCTATAAGAGAACCATGAACTAACTGCAAACTTAATTGTTACTTTTATAACATTCCATTAGGCATTCCCATGGATAGGAATGATTTCTCAAGATCTCCCTCCATTTGTAGGTGGCAGTCGGGGCACTTCAACTCCAGGCCTGGGTATTTTACTTCAAAATGCAAACCATTGGAATGACACTGTGAAGATATCAGATTGTCAGGATGAAAGAAAAGAATGAGAAGAAAAGAAAGCAAAGTGTCAGTGAATCCTACCTGTAATCCTAGCTCTTCAGGAGGCTGAGAGGTAGAGAATGCCAGTTTGAATTCAGCCAGGACAGGAAATTCCACCACACTCTTATTTCTGAGGGATTACAGGAATAAAAAATTCCCATGAATGGGGCTATGACTCAAGGGCAAAGCACTACCCTTGAGCAAATGGAGCTCAGGAACATTGCCTAGGCTCATAGTAAACCCCCCGGACCTTCCAATAATAAAAAGCCAGTAACAACATGTCACCCCCTGTATGTATGAATGTATTTCTATTGGTGAAGGTCTAGAGTTCCTATGATGAAAGGTATCCAGCTAGGAAATTTACTTTGAATAGAATGATTTCATAGAACAGAGAGAGTTTTCAAGACAGTGCATCTTCCAGGGCTCCTCTCACTGTTCCCATTGTAGCCTGAGGTTTTCTCCACATCAGGGACTGCTGGAAGAAGTCTTCCTCATTGTTGGAACAGGCCTCACTCCTGTACAGCTGAGTGATTTAAAAAAAACTCCTTCTAGGCCAATTAGTGTGGAGTGTGGGTGGGCTCTGAAGGCCAGGAGAAAAAGGCCTCTATGCACCTCAACCTATCTCTCTGTCGAGAGCTCTCTTGTGACGGGAAGACTTCATTTGTGCACCTCCCATGGCCAAGTTCCCTGCAATTATCCTGTCTTTGTTAGACTATGTTCCAGTGTTGAAATAACCTGCTACAATTAATTCAAGGGTCGTTCTGGCAGACAACTAGGGAGCTCAACCTAATGAAATGATTCACTATTGGCAATGATCCTCCCTGCGTTTTCAGAAGCTTGCTAAATCAAAGCACATGTGTAATATCACTATGCTTCCTGTCGTCTAAGGCTGGTGAAACTCGTCAGATTTTGAAATTTTGACCTCTCCTAGTTGGGCCCTGGATGGCTGTGTTTCAGGGTTGAACACAGGACCTGGGTACTGACTATGAACTCATTGCAGAAGCTCAGTTCTTTATCATTTGGTGTCACAGCTTTACTTCTGGTATCTGTGTGTGTATGTTTGTGTGCATGTATGTGTGTTCGTATACTTGTCCTGGAGCTTCAACTCAGGACCTGAACACTGTACCTGAGTTTCTCCTGTACAAGGATAGCACTCTACCACTTGAGGCACACAGCCACTTCAGGCTTTTTTCTAGAGATGTAGTACTAAGGAATCAAACCCAGGGATTCACACATGCAAAGCACTGTACTCCTAAGACACATTCCCAGCACTCTACTTCAGGTTTCTTTCTTTTGTTGGAAATTGGAGGAATTTAAATCTAGGACTAGGTGTTATCCTTGAGCTCTTTAGCGAAAGCCAATCGCTCTACCACTTGAGCAACAGCACACCTTCAGGTTTTTGGTGGGTCACTGGAGAGAAGCGTCTCAAGGAATTTCCTACCCAGGCTGGCTTTGGACCTCAGCTCTCAGCATCCTGAGTACCTAGGATGACAGGCACGAGTCAGCAGCGACTAGCTTCCACTTCAAGTTTCTAAGTGGTGAATAGGAGATAATAGTCTCATGGGACCTTTTGTGTCTGGGATAGTTTTGAACCCAGATCGTCAGATCTCAGTTTCCTGAGTAGGCAGGATGACAGACCTCAGCTACTACATGACTAGACTGTAACACTCTGTTGCAATGGGGTCCTTGGCTCCACATGGTAGGGTGCTACCCATGATCCCCACTGGTAAGTGTCAGTGGCTAGGCCCTGAGTTCATGGTTCATGATCAAGAAATAAATCAAAACAATTGTCTGCAGGAGACAACTCACTAGAATTAGGTACATACATAATTTTGGCCCTGACATGAGGACATATCTGAGCCACAAGTTTCTCATCTGCACAATCATCTTACTTGTGTAGCTCTTAAAAGAACCAGATGAAAAAATGAAAAATTGCACCCCATGAAGGACTCAGAACACAACTCATGAAAGACTCATCACATAGCTGTAACCCACATAATGTCATTAGAAATAGGGGGCTTTCATCAGTATCACCATTCTTTCAGAAACATGCCATATACAGTCCAAATTTAAATTTTAAAGGGGTGAGATTTTTTTGGGGGGGAGTCAGCCACGGGGATTGCACTGAAATGTTGGGGGTACTGTCCTAAGATCTGTTGATCAGACTAGAACTCTAACACTTTAAGCCACAGCTCAGTGTTTTACAGACTTCCTGACAGGGTTGGGTTTTAAATGCACCAGTGTCAGATCTCAGCCCCCGAGTATCTTGGATGACAGGATGAGCAAGCCAGCAGCATCTAGTTCATGGAACTGGGTTGCAGCGGTTTACCTCTGGCTAATTCAGGTTAGATGGCAAATGTCAGTATTAGACTCCCAGCTTGCTCTGTGATGAGGTATTTGCAGCCCTATCCTTATATAGTTGAGCTCAGAACATTCTCTTTTCCTTTTTTTTTTTTTTTTTGTTTTTGTTTTGGTGCCAGTCCTCGGTCTTGAGTAAGGGTCTAGACACAGTCCCTAAGCCTTTATGCTCAAAGCTAGTCCTCGAATGTTTGAGCTACAGCAAACCTTCTGGATTTTTCTATGCACATGTTAGTGAGGAATCGAACCAAGGGCTATGTACTTACTAGGTGAGCACTCTACCACTGAGCCCCAGTAGTGACAATTGTATAAACAGATAAATGTGTAGATTGGTAGATAGACAGACAGACAGACAGATAGATAGATAGATAGATAGATAGATAGATAGATGGATAGATAGATAGATAGATAGATAGATAGATGTAGATATATTTAATGAGAGATGTCTGTAAATTATGAAATTGCATATTTGATATTTCTACCAAATATTGCCAATTAAATTATTCCTTCCTTTTTTAAGTATCATGATTAAATGCAAAATAAAGTATTAATTGATAATTTGTCAATGTATTATAATTGTTGTGAATAATTTTATAATATAATCGTACACTACTAATGTAATTGTTACTTTTAGAACATTCTATTTGTACAGATGCCTATTGGAAAGCGTTTCTTTTTTTAATTTTAATTTTAATTTGTTTTAAATTTTTGGGGGGGTTCCGGTCGTGGGGCCTGAACTCTGGGCCTGGTCGCTGTCTCTCAGCTCTTCAGCTCAAGGCTAGTGCTCTACCACTTGAGCCACAGCGCCACTTGTGGCTTTTTTCTTTTTGCTTATGTTGTGCTGAGTAATCAAACCCAGTGCCTCTAGCATGCAACACAAGCACTCTACCACTGAGCCACCTTTACATCCATGGAAAGCATTTCTTAGAATCTTCCGCCAGCCGTTCATTATTGGGAATCCCGGGATTCAAACTTCAGGCCTATGTTTCTGATTTCAGCTTGGCTTCCCTAATATCCATCCAAACATCAGCAAGGTAAGGTCATGTACATTGTCTGGGCATTGTTATTGAACCCCAGGATGGTACAATACAAAGGGAAAAAAAGTAAAACCACCTTATTGAACTTCTCAGTTTTATCCTTTTCCTTTTTATTTTTTTTTTTGCCAGTCCTGAGATTTGAACTAAGGACCTAAGATCCCAGGATCTTCTTTGGCAGAGTTGCCAAGACTTGAGTTCAAGCCCGGTACTTGGACTACAACCAAATAATAATAACAACAACAACAACAACAACAATAATAATAGTAATAATAATAATAATAAGGCTCTGGCTTGGAATTTGCACCATTTTACTGGCAGGCCTGGAATTTAAACTCAGGGTCTGGGTAAATCTGTGGCACTGTGAGTGAAGGGGAAGATCACCGTCCTAGAAGACAAGAAGTTCAGAAAAGTTCCAAGGGCCTGAATTGAAGTCCCAGTACTGAAAAAAATAATACTCATATATGAGATCTATTTATATACATGGGTTTATTCCATATGTCATTTTTACCATTATTATTTAGTATTATTACACATAAAACATTTATTTTATTACATCATATCACATATACTGAGACATAGGACTTTCACAGAGAAGGAAAAAATGGGACAAAATTGGCTTCTTACTCCATGAATACATTATTGGCCATGCTGGGATTTCAACTCACAGCCTACAATGTCCAATCCATAAATGGGGTCACAGTATTAGCCCACCAGCCTCCAGAAAACTGAGCTGCAGCCAGGAAGTTCTGAGGACCTGTGATCAAGCCACAGTAGTGCCATATATATATACATATATATACGTATATATATGTATATATACGTATATATATGTATATATATATGTATATATATGTGTATATATGTATATATGTGTGTGTGTGTGTGTGTGTGTGTGTGTGTGTGTGTGCTTGTGCGCACATGTGCATGAGTGCATCTTGGTAGTAGTGCTTGAATTCAGGGCCCGTTCTCTGTCCCTCAGTTTTTTCATTCAAGGATAGCCCTCTACCACTTGAGCCACAGCTTTTCTTCCAGCTTTCAGGTGGTTCTTGGGAGAGGAGACATTTCTTGTTGGGCTGCATCTTAATGTTAGTACTCCGATCTCTGCGTGCTGAGGGAGCTAAGAATATGAGAGCATGAGCCATTAGCATCTGGCTAAGCTTTCGTTCTTGGATAAAACAGAATACCTATTTCCTAGCTGAGCACCCATCTACAGCTATCCCTCCTTCCCCTTACCCTGACCCTCCAGGCTTCAGAGGAAACATACTCTCCCCTGAGGACAAAGAAATAGGATGCACTGACAGGTTTGAGCATTATGTTCTCCACAGAGTCAGGGGCTGCTGGGAGTTGATGTAGAGGTCCGAGATCTAGGCCAGGGAAAGTAGACAGCTGTTAGAACAGAAAGTATGAAAAGACATCCGTGCAGCTGTATGCCAGTGGCTCATGGCTATAATCCTAGCTACTCAAGGCTGACACTGGAGGATCAATCAAGATTCAAAGCTAGCCTGGGCATACTCTTATCTCCAAAGAATCACCCAAAAGCTGTGAAGAAGAAATATTATAATTCAAATGTTAGAGCACCAAACTTGTGCAAAAGGTTACCACCTAGGCTCTTCAAGCCTTGGTAAACACACACACACACACACACACACACACACACACACACACACACACACACAAACACACGCACGCACACACACACACACACACACACACACACACACACACACACACACACACACACACACACACCATGTGCATGCAAAATTAGAGATTTCTACACGGTAACCTTTGGGTATTCTCTACCTTTTTCCCCACTAAGTCTGGTGGTTGTTGGCCTAGGAGTTCGATGCATCCAACACCACCTGACATCTATAATTTTGGGGAACAGACTGGCTATAACATCAGCCTTCCCCAATCCCAGCTCCTTGATTGGGTCATGGTCTATCCAGACCCTATGGGATTCCTTTTACAGACTCGCCAAGATCCTTTAAAGAGGCATCACATGCTGGGCACTGGTGGCTCACGCCAGTTATCCTAGCTACTCAGGAAGGTGAGATCTGGCTTCCAAGCCAGCTTGGGTAGGAAAGTTTGTGAGACTCTTATCCTCAAAGAATCATCACAAAACAAGAAGTGTACCTGTGGCTCAAGTGGTAGAGTGCAAGCCTTGAGAAAAAGAGCTCAGGGACAATGCTCATGGACAACAACAACAAGGAGAGGCATTGCATGTTGGCTTTGGGATTGACATGGGCCAAATATTGGAAATTTCAAGAGTGCCAAGATAAAGCTGTACCTCCTTTAGTCCCATGCTCTTCTATCTTGTCCAATCCCTGTCCTTGGCAGTGCTTCAGGTCAGGATGGCTCTGGCTTGACAGCAAGGCTCCAAGGACGAAGATCCCAGACCAATTGCCTTGGCTCCTTCCTCCCTGCTCACACTGCTGATTCTGCTCTTTGCCATAGACATTCTTCCTGAAATCCATCCATGAGATCATTGACACCAACACAGTGGTGAATGGTGGGTCCATCCTAACTCAGGGAAGTCAGCGGTGGAATCTAGCCTGGGATTAGGCTTCTACTCTGGGTGTGGGCTGAAACCAGGGCTGACATTTATTTCATTCTGAGCCCTGCAGGGGTAGGGAGACAGTGTAAACACAACATTGAGTCAGGTAAGATGGGAATCTGTAGCACCACTTGTGTGGGGGAGGCTGTGGCACTCAGGGGGGCACTGCTCTTGGTACTCCTCTTTCGGACGTCGCTCTCCCTCTCTCATCCCTCATTAGTAAAAGAGAAACTTTAAATAAGGGTGTCAAAGAAGGGGCAGGGATGTATTTCCGTGTGAACCAGACTTGTGCTTCATATTCATCCTAGCCTCTAATTCCTATTTATCTTAGGATTGGACATGTCGGTTTGGGGGAGGGGGATCATCCTAGCTGAGAATGTGGCTCAGTGATAGAATGGTCGCCTAGCAAGTCTGAAGCCCTGGGTTTGATTCCACAAAGATAAAGCTGGAAGGGGAGGTGGGGCTCAACTTGTAGACCACCAGTCTTGATAAAATACAGCTCAAGGACAGTGGCCAGGCCCTGAGTTCAAGCCCCATAACTGGAAGAACAAATCTTTGTGGAGGCTTTATTTTCCCTTTGGAAACAATTTATGCTTTGTGATAAGCATAACATGGGCCTCTTCCCTGGCCACCAATGTGCCATTAGATGTCCCTGGAATTTTGGCCTCCTCCCAGCAGCCTCTGCTCTACTCGGCCCACAGGTTACCCTTCCTATCACCAGGTAGATGGAGGCCTAGAGAAGCCCACCTGGCCACCTAGTTCTGGTGGCTGCTGAGGATTTGGGAACTCAGTATGTTACATAGGGAGTCATCATCCCCATCAGTCTACAGAGAAAAGGGATGGAGCACTGCAAGCCTGAGTGCACCAGCTGTGGGTAGTTCTGGATGTGGGGATCTGCAGCAGGACATGCTCTGTCGGGGAGTCCTGTATGGGGCAGCAAACCCTGGCTTCTCCTCTTGCAGTTTCCACACTATCCTGAAGTAGTAATTCTTCAAAACCTTTTTGTGCCTTCCTCATTTTGCCCACCCAGGAGCCTGAGGCCTCTGAAGAAGCTGGACTGGTGGAGAGCTCAGCCTGTGTCGGTATCTGGAGCCCCGTGTAGGAGCGACAGAAACTCTTGCAGCTACCTACTCTACATCTTCTCCTGAGGCAGCCGGCACATGCACTCGGCTTTCTCCTGACACAGCAGATCCAGAATGAACATCTGTCCTTTACATGCCAAGAGGGATTCCTGGACGGTGCGGATATGTGCCGACAGCTGGTTGCATCGATGGTGGAGCTCATCTGCAGGACTCTGTAAGTCCACCTCATCAGGTAGGTTGCGGATGAACCAGATTTTCTTCTTGGATGCCCACATGTCCCACTTTTCATTCTCTCATGTGTTGTGGTGGCAGCTCATGGGGTGGGGGACCTGTGGCTCCAACTCTATCTGGTACTGATCTGTCCGGGGAAGGGGGAGTGCCTGCAGCAGTCTGGCAAGAGTTTACCCCTGTGGATCTCAGCCTCCGAGAGTGCTAACAGAACCACATCCCTCTCAGTTTGGGGGACATCTCCATCCTCTGCCATGGGCACATCGAGGAGAGTCGCTTCCTCAGCTTTTGCTTCTCCAGGGTTCACAGCTTCCCCTTCCCCAGGGAAAGCCAGGAAGCTCAGCTGGGCCTGCAGGTGCTCCTCCTGTGGACTGGGCACTTCCATGCACTTGAAACTGTCCTGCCACTTTGGGGGCACCACCTAGTCCCTCCATTTGGTCGGGCCCTGCACTTGTTTCAGCTGCTCCAACTGCTGGGTCTGCTTCTGCAGGTGCTACTGCAGGACCCACTACTTGGAGCAAAGCTGCTCATTTTTAGTGATGTGCTGCTCGCAGGTGGCTCTGAGCTCCTGCAGCTAGGCCAGGGACTGCTCCTGCTGCCCCGGCAGCTCGCGAGCTGCTTGGCTCTCTCTCTTATCCACCTCTTTCCATTCCTCTATCTTCTCCTCTGAGCAGTCCAGCTGTTCCCGCAGATGTTTCTACACCTGCTGCACTGAGTCCACGATGCTGGTGAGATCCACCTTCTCACTGCTCACCCTGCAGAGAGCGTCCCGCAGCAAAGCCAGCTGTTCCTCCAGCTGTGGGTTGCACACACATGCATATCGTGGGGTCTCGGGGATCTCCTGCCTATCTTTGGTTTTCTCCTCTAGTCTTCCCAGATTTCTCCTGCTGCTCCGCAATCTGGAGATGGAGACTATGATTTTCCTGGACCTAGATGTGAAGTTGTTTCTCCAGATTTTTCAATCCCATCTGCGTGCAGTAGGCATGGGCCTGCGATTGCTGTTCCTCCTGAGATGGACCCTTGGGGGGCCATGGCTCTGCCAGCTTCATTCTCAGTTCCCCCAACTATTCTCTAGGTGCAGCACCTACCTCGATCCTCACTCTTTCTCCTCTGTCAGTTGGTTTACCTGCTCAGTCAGCCACCAGGCCTCCTCCTTCGGCATGGACCTCTCAATGCTCAGGTTCTGTCTGTCTCCAGATTTGCTGTGGTCACCATTCAGCTCAGGTTGTCCTGTAGTGCCACGCCGACCCCAGTAGAGTCTGCTTAGCATGGGAAACCATCTATCAGACCATGATAGGGGCCTCGAGACCTATCTCTGAGTTTTGGGACTTCACCGAAGTCTACCTCAGAGAATGGGGCTTTACAGAAACCTATCTCCAAGTTTTGGGACTTCACCGAAGTCTAACTCGGAGAATAGGGCTTCTAAGAGGCCTACTCCTGGGAAAAGGCTGGAAAAACCCCTGGGAAAAGATGTGTTTCTGTCTTTCTTCTCCTCATAAAGAGTGCCTATTAATCTTTTACTGTTTCTACTGCTCATTGTACTTACTCATTGTCAATGTTCCCTTATTCAAAGCTCTTAAGAGTGTTTGACGACTCCAATATCTGATGAGTGTCTTAAAAATATGACTAACTCACCAGAGTTCAGTGCTACCCTGAAACCCCTCTTATGGAGGCTAGTAGACAAGTTATAAGTAAAAGTATTGGGGGTTTCACAAAGTCACTCCAGCAGAAGGAATTGTAAGAAATTTACAAAAAGTTGTAGGTGCGGCTAGAATAGAAAGAATGTATGGCAATTGCTGAGATAACTACTTAGGAGAAAGAACTTCCTCATTTACTAAGAGACTTGCTAAATCTAAGTCTCCTTGGTGCTTACTATTAAACAAGAAACAGGAAAGATCTTAATGGGACAGTTAAGGCCTCTATAGAAAAAAAGTAGTGGTTAATTGGTGACAATCATCGAAACCCATTGTATTTCTTAAAAATAGAGGTAAAGCCGGAAACAAGTGCCTATCAGGCGACCAGCTGGTGACCGCCCAAGAATGAAGCCCTGCAGCAAGATTGTGTAACCTTTTGCCCTTTCTTCTGGAGACTTTTTGCTATAAAAGTTTGTTATCCTCTGCATTAAATCGCACTCAGCACTCAGCACTCAGCATCCACTCCTAATGTGTGTGAGTTGTCTGTTTGCCATCTCCCCGTCCTATTCCAGGTTCCTCGCCTAGGTATCCTCTGTCGTCCCGACAGAACCCGGTCCGCAGCAGGTGGCGCCCAACGTGGGGCTCAGAGCGGGGCAAGAAGCAGTTTCTTCAGTCAAGGAACCTTGGGAGGTAAGCATCTATCTCTCTCTCTCTCTTTTCTTTTCACCTGGAATAGTAGTCAGAAGCTCGTTGGGGTGCTGCAGGCCCCTCAGTTGTGACTGAGAAAGATAACGAGCAAATCACGGGGAGTTCATCTTCTAAGAATAAGGATAGTTTGTCTCTATTTTAAAACATATACTCCACAGCAGCAGTGGGAGAACAAACTAATCCTTGGTTCCCGCAGGAAAAAGGAAACCATTGAAAAAGTGAATGTAAATCTAAGTTCCATAAAGACGGAACTCCTCCTTCGAGAGGAAACAAGAAACAGAAAAAGGAAACCACTGAAAAAGTGAATGTAAATCTAAGTTCCATAAAGAGGGAACTCCTCTTCAAGAGGAAACAAAAAACGGACAGAGGGGCAACCAGCCCCTCCGCAAGAGAATAAGAAACAGTTAGATCATTTGATACAATTTTCATATTTCAGGAATGGTGAAAGCCTGCAGGTGTGGTCTTGGGGCTGGCGGAGAGTCTTGGCGGACGCGCTATAAGACTGCCAGTGGGGCCAGTGGGAGACGTCCCCTGGACCCCTGGGTGGGGCTGTCCTCGAGATCGGGTAGAGGGGGTTCGAGTCCCTCCGATTGGCCGATTCTCTCTGGTTGGAAGCCCTTCTGGACAGACTGTCTGACCAGCAGTCTGACGCGCTTGCTGTCTGTCTTGAGTGTGCGTATATGTCTTCTGTTAACTCTAATTTGAATCTTAGGCACACAGCCCTGGGGCTGGTGGATGAGGGGCTTACTGATCCCCTAGACCAGAGGAAGAATGCGCATTTCCCACTTAATTGCCCCCTCCACCCTTTTAGAATTCCAGGAGTGCCCGGACCAGATCGCCCACCTCCCCAGAGAAAGCGTGACCAAGTGCACGTACATTACCAACCCCTGTATGTGGTGTGTGTGTGTGTAATTTTAACTTCTTTTTCTTTCTTATCTCAGTTTTATTAATTTGGACACTCCTTGTCCCAGAGATGGGGCAAGGACAAAGCAAGCTTACTCCTCTCAACCTCCTGCTCAATCATTTCAAAGAGGTAAAAGAGAGGGGGTATAATTTGAGTATAATTGAAAATCTCAGAAGAATCTAAAAAGAAAAATTCTCTAGAATAAGTAGAGGGGGTTCGAGTCCCCTGGTAAGTGGTGAGATGTCACCCCATTCACTGGGACCTAATTTTGTCTTTGTGGCCACTTGTTTGTCTTGTTTAGTGTGTGTGTTCGTTTTATGTTTTCTGATTTGGGTGAGTGTGACAGGCTCACTCAGCAGACTCTGGATTCAGTTTGCTGAATGAGAACAGCACAGAGATTCAAAAGATTAATTAGTGAATTGCCTTGCTAGATAAGCAAGCTCTGGGAAAATGAAGCCCAGCAAAGGTACCTAGTTTAAAAGAAACACTGTCTTAAATTTTTGTTTAAAAACTTTAAATAATGTACGTACAACTGATTTTCATTTTTGCGCGCTTTAAGATCTGTGTGTTTTGTGTGTGTTTGTGAACGTGTTCAAAGATAAAAAATTGTCAGCATGCTGTAACAATTGGGTGAATTTAAATTTAAAATTCAAAAGGTTATGAGGTTTGGACATTACCAAAAAATTTTAAAAATCTTCACATTGTTTTAAATGGCTTTTTAAAAGGTTCTTTAACTTGCAAATTAGAAAATCTGGTATTTTAAAAACTAATATTTTAAAATGCATAAGACTGTTTATACTGTAATCAAGTTATCTGGCTTAACAAAAATGCATTGGCTGTTTGGGATCTAATTCCCTTGGCTAAAATTTGGGATAAATATTAAAATTTTAAATGTAAAGGTTAGTTTAACACTGTCAAAGATGTTACCTGTTCTGTCTATCTAAAACTGTATTTCATTTGAGAACCAAGAGAAGAGACGGGGAAAAACTTAGAAACCTACAGAAGACCTATCTTTAGAGGTGAAGGGTGAACAAGCAGAAGTGCAGTTCAGCTGGTCATGCAGTGGGACAGGCCCTGGGAGGAGTCCACGCATGGTGAGGCAAGCTGGCACAAACGCAGTTCATCTAACCCTAAAGAGTCGGATTGAGTGTGTGGCCATTCCATAGGAGGGGCCAAGTGGCCCATCGTTGTTCTCTTTTCCCTGCAGATAGACACTGAAAACATGATGGTTAAAATGAGTGGTGTGATGATCTGATTAGTACTGGAAAAACTTCCCCTTGGATGTGTTAACATTAAAATTAGGAAGGCCTTAAAAAGAGGGCAAAAAGTTATTTGTATAATGTGGCTTACTTTCAATTATGTTCTACAATTAGGATGTTTTTAAAAGTTATAAAGATGTTAAATCTAGCTTTGTGGTATAGTAAAGGTGACTGTAATTCTTGCATTAAGGAAAATTGTCATTTGAGTTTAAAATTTTTAATGTGTGTCTGTTTTAAAACAAGCAGCCAAGAGACAATGAGTGACACTTGGCCTCAAGATTTCAAGGGATCTTTTCAAAATACAAATAAAAACTAAAGTATAAAATATTAAAGGTGATTAATAAGAGGTTTAAAAAAATAGGGAATGGATTTTTTGATATAAAGTTTAAATGTAAAATCATTCTTGACATTGGCCTCAATGTACAAAAAAAAAAAAAAATAGGATTATCAAAATGATTGCTATTCTTATAGGTTTTTTAAGTTTCCAGCAAGCCCAGAGCAAAGCACAGAGGATTCCTACAGTTTGTCAGATGTAACTTTGACTCTTAATAAGTTTCAGTCTGTGTAGGAATTTACAGCCCAGCATGAGGTGTGACAGTCCCTTGGAGCCACTGAGAGACCCAGCTGTTGCGGTTGCTGCTGCTGTTGCTGCATACCTTAATGGGTAAAGTTCAACGACGGCCTGACAGTCAACTGGAGAAACTCCTGCTTGATTCCATCACCTGAATCTGCTTCCTGGTTGAATGCTGCTAAATCTAAGATCTTGTGGGACATTCTTTTGGGTGATATACAAAAATCCTCTCTATTCCCACAGTGGATATTGGGGACAAGGATATCACTGGCTTGCTTGTCTTAGGCACTTCAGTGCATAGTGACTGAAAATCCACTCTAGGGTCACAGCCTAGTTTGACTCTGATATGGTAATAACCTGAGTGTGTTATCAATAGAGGTAATACTCTTAGCCTTAAAATCTAGCAAGCTTCTGCATCACGGTGGTGCCTTAAGGTTGTTCTAAGATAAAGGTTCCACAAGCCAAAGGAAAATTGCGCAGTTTTAAACTCCAGCCACAAAGATGCTCAAGGAATTGTAAAGAAAGAGGGTGGTAAAGAAAGCCTTGGGAAAGGAATTGTAAAGAAAGAAGGAAGTAAAGAAAGCCTTGGAAAGAGAATTGGGGAAATTTGAAAAGTAAGCATTGTCTTTAAGACAAATCTCAGAAAGTTTAAGTATGTCGCAAATGGTATGAGTATGTCTTAAAATTGGAGCTTACAAGTACAGCTGGTGTAAAATTGATACACGGAGTCAGGACTGGTGAAAATTTAAAAAAAAAAAAAAAAAGGTGCAAATGCCACGCCGACCCCAGTAGAGTCTGCTTAGCATGGGAAACCATCTATCAGACCATGATAGGGGCCTCGAGACCTATCTCTGAGTTTTGGGACTTCACTGAAGTCTACCTCAGAGAATGGGGCTTTACAGAAACCTATCTCCAAGTTTTGGGACTTCACCGAAGTCTACCTCGGAGAATAGGGCTTCTAAGAGGCCTACTCCTGGGAAAAGGCTGGAAAAACCCCTGGGAAAAGATGTGTTTCTGTCTTTCTTCTCCTCATAAAGAGTGCCTATTAATCTTTTACTGTTTCTACTGCTCATTGTACTTACTCATTGTCAACGTTCCCTTATTCAAAGCTCTTAAGAGTGTTTGACGACTCCAATATCTGATGAGTGTCTTAAAAATATGACTAACTCACCAGAGTTCAGTGCTACCCTGAAACCCCTCTTATGGAGGCTAGTAGACAAGTTATAAGTAAAAGTATTGGGGGTTTCACAAAGTCACTCCAGCAGAAGGAATTGTAAGAAATTTACAAAAAGTTGTAGGTGCGGCTAGAATAGAAAGAATGTATGGCAATTGCTGAGATAACTACTTAGGAGAAAGAACTTCCTCATTTACTAAGAGACTTGCTAAATCTAAGTCTCCTTGGTGCTTACTATTAAACAAGAAACAGGAAAGATCTTAATGGGACAGTTAAGGCCTCTATAGAAAAAAGTAGTGGTTAATTGGTGACAATCATCGAAACCCATTGTATTTCTTAAAAATAGAGGTAAAGCCAGAAACAAGTGCCTATCAGGCGACCAGCTGGTGACCGCCCAAGAATGAAGCCCTGCAGCAAGATTGTGTAACCTTTTGCCCTTTCTTCTGGAGACTTTTTGCTATAAAAGTTTGTTATCCTCTGCATTAAATCGCACTCAGCACTCAGCACTCAGCATCCACTCCTAATGTGTGTGAGTTGTCTGTTTGCCATCTCCCCGTCCTATTCCAGGTTCCTCCCCTAGGTATCCTCCGTCATCCCGACAGAACCCGGTCCGCGGCACTGTAGCCTCTTTAGTACATCACGCCTCTGCAGCACTTGTTGGAACTTGCAGATTCTGTCCTTCCTGTTGCTCCTCTATGTCCAGAGTGCTTCCAGCTTCTCCAAAAACTCTGTGTTCACTTGCTCCAGGTCATAGAAGCTTCTGTTCTTTTCCTTGAGCTGAAGTGTTACATCAGCTGTTCAAACAACATTTCAGTATCCTTCTGTAAGTAGTAACCACAGAAGCCACCATTTCCAGCTCCCCAATGCACTACTTTGCGGCCTGTAGGCAGCTGGTGAGACCTTCGTGCTTCATTTCTCTGTCATCGGCCACGAGCTGCATGTGGGCTGGGGCCGATTGTAAATCACTTTCTGCTAAAACCAACCACTGTATGGGTAGCTTGTGGATGTCTAGCTCTGTTCTCGGTGCTTTGTGCACTTGGGCTACCTTCTCCTTCTCTTTCGCTTGTCAATCCTGCAGGTCTTACTTTTCCTGCTTCAGTGGTTGGATCTTGGCACAGAGCACCTGGTTTCTTCTTTTGATGCAGTCCAGGGAAGGCACCACATGTCGGTAGCACCTCTGCAGATTCTTGGTGGTATCTGGACCCTTGACACTCAGGACCCTGGTGGCTGTGACTGTGTCCAAAGGCAGGGGATGCCTGTGGTAAGCATCACCTTTGGCCAGACCCTCTGTTGAATCACCCTCCCCAGTGGTGTTTGTGTTTGGAATCCTTCCCTTTTTTGTATTCTTTGTTTCCTTGAATGTTGAAGGTCTGACATGAGGATTCTTCTGCTGGTGTTCTGGCAGTAGTTTGTTGCCCTCAGCTCTGTCTCAGAGTCTTGTTGTTTCAGACATCTGAGCACTTGGATGGGAAAGGTGGGCTGGTCACATTCCCAGGCTCTGGAAAATCCTCTATTCTCCCACTCACTGACTAGGATGCCAATTTCCTATTGTACTCCAAATTCGCCTCGAGACTCTTGCTTACCACTCAGTTACCTCTACCTTCCGCAACTTCTGGTAGTAGTGTCAACCAACAGACAGCCGGATGGCTACACATATTCTTGTGTATGTCTGTTTGTTGCCAGTCCCGGACATTGAACTCAGGACCTAGGCACAGTTCGTGAGCTGCTTTTGCTCAAAGATACCCCTCTACCATTGGAGCCACATGGCTCTACTTATGGATTTGTTGACACTGAAGTTGGACAGGCATCTCAAGTACTTTCCAGCCTAGGATGACTTTGACCATGAATCTCCTTTCACAGCTTTGTAAGTATCATGGAGGACTGTTGAGAGCCACTGGTGCCTACTTAATCATTGGTCTTGCTGATATTCTTGGACAGACCAGTGAATTCCCTATCTTCGGGTGTAAGTGGTGGGAGCTGGAGCCCACAATTCGAATCCTGGTCTTGCCACCTCCAAATGGCAGGAAATGCTAAAAAACTCATTTTTTTCCAGAAAAGGTGCCATATAAATCTTTCTTTTTTAATTTTAATTTTAATTTTTTGTGAACATACTGTAGATAGGGGTTACAATTACATGGGTAAGATAATGAGTACATTTCTTATAAAGAATTGCAGCCTCCTCCTTTGTTTACCCTTCACATCCCTTCCCAGCCTATCCACCACCCCCACTGCCAATCCTCCCCATCTCCCCCTCACCAAAGTTGTAAAGTTCGTTTTCGACATGACAACTTGTACTTCTCAGTGTTGCAACAAGTCCACCAGTATCCTTAAACAATTTGGTTTTCCCCATCTCCTCCAGAAGTTATACCTACATCAAATATAGTGAAAGCAGGGGTTATAGTGTGGGGGAGGGACATACAAAGAAACAAAGAAATAATCTTATAAATGTGTTAAAAACAAATTCATGAAAGAAAAAAAAACATTAAAATACATATCTAAGGGTTCATTTTCCTAATATCACATTATTTAACCTTTTCTGCTTGACTCATACACATACTAGATATTGCAAATAAGGTAAACCATGGTAACTATTTTTGGATTGCCTCTTCTATTTCCTTGAAGAATGAGGTTGGAGTTTTGATAGGTATCACATTGAATTTGTAGATAGCCTTGGGAAATATTGCCATTTTCATGATGTTAATCTTTCCAATCCAGAATCATGGGAGGTTTTGCCATTTTCTAAGTTCTGTTTTGATTTTATTTTTCAAGATCTTAAAGTTTTCATCATAGAGGTCCTTCACTTCTTTGGTAAAGTTAACTCCTATGTATTTTATTTTTTGTGGGGCTATTACAAATGGAGTTGCTTTCCTAATTTCAGCCACACTTTTCTCATTGTTGGCATACAGAAAAGCCATTGATTTTGGGGGGTTAATTTTATACCTTGCTACTTTGCCAAAGTTTTGAATTAGCTTGAGTAATTTGGGAGTGCAGTCTATGGGATTCTTTAAATACAAGATCATGTCATCTGCAAAGAGGGAGACTTTTATTTCTTCTTTCCCTATTTGGATCCCCTTTATGTTTGCATCTTTTCTTATTGCTGTAGCTGGCATTCTAATACTAGATTGAAGAGAAGTGGAGAGAGGGACATCCTTGTCTTGTTCCTGAGTTAAGAGGAAATGCTTTTAGTTTTTCAACATTAAGTATAATACTGGCTGTAGGTTTGTCATATACAGCCTTTATTGTATTGAGGAATGTTCCATGGATTCTTAATTTTTCGAAAACCTTCACCATAAAGAGGTGTTAGATGTTGTCGAATGCTTTTTCTGCATCAATTGAGATAACCATGTGGTTCTTATTCTTGCTCCTGTTGATGTGATGAATAGTATTAATTGACTTGCATATATTGAACCATCTTTGCATACCTGAAATGAATCCTGTTTGATCGTGGTGTATGATTTTTTGGATGAATTGTTGAAGTTGATTGGCTAAAATTTTGTTGAGAATTTTTGCATCAATATTCATCAAAGCAATGGGTCTATAGTTCTCTTTCTTTGATGAGTCCCTGCCTGGTTTTTGGATGACGGTTATGATGGCTTCATAGAAGGTGTTTAGTAGTGAACTTTCTCTTTCAATTTCATTGAAGATATGGAGGAGTATTGGTGTGAACTCTACTTTGCAGGCCTTGTAGAATTCTCCTGTAAAACCATCTGGTCCTGGAATTTTCTTAGCTAGAAGGTCTCTTATTGCAGTTTCTATTTCAATTCTTTTTTGTTTATATTTTATTTTATTTGTGAACAAACTGTACAGAGGGCTTACAATTACATGGGCAGGATAATGCGTACATTTCTTACCAAGAATTGCAGCCTCCTCCTTTTGTTTACCCTTCACGTCCCTTCCCAGCCTCCCCCCTACCCCCCAATCCCAATCATTCTCCTTCCCACCCATTCCTCCGCCCCCGCACCGACGTTGTAAAGCTCGTTTTGGACATGACAACTTGTAGTTCTCATTGTTGCAACAGGTCCACCTGTATCCTTAATCAACTGGTTTTTCCTGATCTCCTCCTCAAGGTATACTGACATCAAATATAGTGAAAGCAGGGGTTATAATGTGGGGGAGGGACATACAAAGCAACAAAGAGATAATCTTATAAATGCGTTAGAAACACATGCATGAAAGAAAAAAACATTAAAATACATATCTAAGGGTTCATTTTCCTGACATCACATTATCTGACCTTTTCAGCTTGACTCATGCATATAATAGATATTGCAAATAAGGGAAACCATGGGACCTATGTTTCTATGGGCCTGGCTTACTTCACTTAATACAATTTTTTCCAAGTTTTTCCATTTCCTAACAATGGGGCAATGTCATTCTTTCTGATGGAGGCATAGAATTCCATTGTGTATATATACCACATTTTCTTGATCCACTCATCTACTGAGGGGCATCTGGGTTGGTTCCATATCTTATCTATGGTAAATAATGCTGCAATAAACATAGTTGTCCTGATAGCTTTAGTGTGGTCTTGTTTGTAAACATTTGGGTAAATCCCCAAAAGTGGGATTGCTGGGTCATAGGGGAGTTCTATGTGAAATCTTTTGAGGAACCTCCATACTGCTTTACAAAGTGGTTGAACAAGTTTACATTCCCACCAACAATGAAGTAAGGTTCCTTTCTGTCCACATTCCCTCCAATATCTGTTGTTGTTAGAGTTCTTGATTTTTGCCGTTCTATTGGAGTGAGGTGATATCTCAATGTTGTTTTGATTTGCATTTCTTTTATGGCTAGGGATGTTGAACATTTCTTCATGAGTCTATTGGCCATCCTTCTTTCTTCTTCAGAGAAGTTTCTCTTCAACTCTTTCGCCCACTTATCTATTGGGCAGTTGTTTCTTTGAGGATTTGTTGTTGGGGGGATTAATTTTTTGAGTTCCAAGTATATTTTAGATATGAGACCATTGTCCATTGTATGGCTAGTAAAGATCTTCTCCCAATCCGTGGGCTTTCTATTGATCTTGCTAGCTATGTCATTTGCCCTGCAGAAGCTCTGCAACTTTATGCAATCCCATTTGTCCAACCTTTCTTTGATTTGTTGTGTTTCCGGGTCTCTATTCAAAAAATTTTGGCCTGAGCCAAGGAGACCTAGGGTTTCTCCTATTCCATCCTGTAATGTTTTCAGAGTGTCTGCTTTGACTTCAAGGTCTTTGATCCATTTGGAGTTGATTCTGGTGCAGGGTGATATATAAGGATCTAGCTTTAGTTTTCTACATGTAGTTAACTAATTTTGCCAGCACCATTTACTGAAGAGGCTGTCTTTGTTCCATTCTATTGTTTTAGCTCCCTTATCGAAGATTAGATGGCTATAGGTCTGTAGGTTTATTTCTGGGTATTCAATACTATTCCATTGGTCCTGAGGTCTGTTCTTATGCCAATACCAAGCTGTTTTGATTACTATGGCTTTATAGTAGAGTTTGAAATTTGGTATTGATATTCCTCCAGCAGTGTTCTTTCCATTGAGGAGCGTTTTTGCTATTGGGGTCTTTTATTGTTCCATATGAATTTTTGGATTGCCTCTTCTATTTCCTTGAAGAATGAGGTTGGAATTTTGATAGGTATTGCGTTGAATTTGTAGATAGACTTGGGAAATATTGCCATTTTCACGATGTTAATCTTTTCAATTCAGGAGCAAGGGAGGCTTTGCCATTTTCTAAGTTCTGTTTTGTTTTTATTTTTCAAGATTTTAAAGTTTTCATCATAGAGGTCCTTCACTTCTTTGGTAAAGTTAACTCCTATGTATTTTATTTTTTTGTGGGGCTATTACAAATGGAGTTGCTTTCCTAATTTCAGCCACACTTTTCTCATTGTTGGCATACAGAAAAGCCATTGATTTTTGGGGGTTAATTTTATAACCTGCTACTTTGCCAAAGTTTTGAATCCGATTGAGTAATTTGGGAGTGGAGTCTATGGGATTCTTTAAGTACAAGATCAAGTCATCTGCAAAGAGGGAGAGTTTTATTTCTTCTTTCCCTATTTGGATCCACTTTATGTCTGCATCTTGTTTTATTGCTGTAGCTAGGCATTCTTATGGTAGATTGAAGAGACGTGGAGAGAGTGGGCATCCTTGTCTTGTTCCTGAGTTAAGAGGAAATGGCTTTAGTTTTTCACCATTGAGTAAAATGCTGGCTGTAGGTTTGTCATGTACAGCCTTTATTGTATTGATGAATGTTCCATGGATTCCTAATTTTTCCAAAACCTTCATCATGAAGGGGTGTTGGATCTTGTCGAATGCTTTTTCTGCATCTATTGGGATAACCATGTGTTTCTCATTCTTGCTCCTGTTGATGTGATTAATAATATTAATTGATTTGCGTATATTGAACCAGCTTTGCATCCCTGAAATGAATCCTGTTTCATCGTGGTGTATGATTTTTTGGATAAATTGTTGAAGTCAATTGGCCAAAATTTTGTTGAGAAGTTTTGCATCAATGTTCATCAAAGAAATGGGTCTATAGTTCTCTTTCTTTGATGAGTCCCTGCCTGGTTTTGGGATGAGGTTTATGATGGCTTCATAGAATGTGTTGGGTAGTGAGCTTTCTCTTATAATTTCATTGAAGAGTTGGAGGAGTATTGGTGTGAGCTCTGCTTTGAAGGCCTTGTAAAATTCCGCTGTAAAACCAACTGGTCCTGGACTTTTCTTAGCTGGGAAGTCTATTATTGCTGTTTCTATTTCAGTGCTTGATATGGGCCTGTTAAGATAGTTTAACTCATCTTGGTTTAGTTTTGGCATGTCAATATTTGCTAGGAAGAGGTCCATTTCTGTCAAGTTCTCAAACTTATTACCATAAAGTTTTGAGAATTATTCCCTTATAATGTTCTGAATCTTGGTTTTTTCTGTGGTGATGTTTATATTCTCATCTTTGAGTTTATTAATTTGGGTGTGTTCTCTTCTTTTTCTGATAAGATTTGCTAAGGGTCTGTCAATTTTGTTAAGTTTTTCGAAGAACCAACTCTTTGATTTGTTGATCCTTTCTATAGTTTTTTTGGATTCTAATTCATTTAATTCTGATTTAATTTTGATTATTTGCCTCTGAGTACTGCCTTTGCTGTGTCGCAGAGGAGCTGGTAATTTGTGTGTTCATTTTTGTTGAATAGCAAGAACATTTGAATTTCCTTTCTAATCTCTTCCATGACCCACTCTTGGCTCAGCAGTGTGTTGTTCAGCCTCCATGTGATACCGGAATTTCTTTGGTGGCTCTTGGTGTTGAGTTCTAATTTTATTCCCTTGTGGTCAGAGAGAATGCAAGGTATAACTTCAATGTTTCTGAGTTTAGACAAGATTGCTTTGTGGCCTAAAATGTGGTCTAATTTAGCAAACGTCCATGTGTTGCTGAGAAAAACGTGTATTCTGATGCTGCTGGGTTAAATGTTCGGTAGATGTCTGTTAAGTCTAGTTGATCTATGCAATTGTTTAGATCTGCGGTTTCTCTGTTGAGTTTTTGCTGAGTTGATCTATCTAGTGGGGAGAGTGGTGTGTTAAAATCCCAACAATTAATGTCTTTGGATCTATATGGGATTTGAGGGAAAGTGGTGTTTCTTTGATAAATTTGGGTGCTCCATTGTTTGGCGAATAGATATTTAGAATTGTAATATCCTCCTGAAGGAGAGATCCTTTAATCAGTATGAAGCGACCTACTTTATCTCTTCTCACAAATTTTAATTTGAAGTCCGTTTTATCTGATATTAGGATTGCAACTACCGCCTGTTTATGGGGGCCGTTTCCTGGATAGATTTTGTTCCAGCCTTTAACTTTGAAAATGTGTTTGTTTTTACATGCAAGATGTGACTCCTGCAGGCAGCAGATAGAAGGGTCTTGTTTTTTAATCCAACTAGACAGTCTATGTCGCTTAATTGGAGAGTTCAGTCCGTTAATGTTAAGAGATAGGACTGAGAGCTATTTGGGAGTTCCTGCCATGTTATCTACCTTCTTGGGGACTGCAAAAACTAGGTTCTACCTATGGTTCTTGGATTCACAGTTTGGGTGCAGTTTCTTGGCCTTTGTTGCGGTCTTGTTGGTTTTCTATGTGTAGGACATCTTTAAGAATCTTTTGTAGGGCTGGTTTAGTGGAGATGTATTGTTTCAATTTTTCTTTGCTATGGAAGGTTTTTATTTGGCCTTCAGTTATGAAGGAGAGTTTAGCTGTGTACAGTATTCTTGCTTGATAGTTGATTGTTTTTAGGGCATGGCATACATCATTCCAGGCTCTTCTTGCTTTGATTGTCTCTGCTGAAAAATCTGAGGTGATTCTAATTGTTTTCCCTTTATAGGTGATTACCCTTTTCGCCTAGCAGCTTTAAGGATCTTTTACTTGGTCTGAATTGATCCTGTGTGGATTATAATGTGACGGTGGGATGTCCTATTCTGGTCTTGTCTATTTGGGGTTCTTAAAGCTTCTTGTATCTGAATAGGCCTATATTTTTGTATGTTTGGGAAGTTCTCTGCTAGGATCCTGTTAAACAAATTTCCTAGTCCATTAACTTCTGTTTCTAGGTGCTCCTCTACACCCATTATCCTTAGATTAGGCCTTCTGATGGTGTCTTCCAGGTATTGGATAGATCTATCATATTTCTTGGACTTGTCTTGGATGGTTGTATTTTCTTTCTCTATAATATCTAGGCTGTCTTCAATCCCTGAGATTCGATCTTCTGCATTGTCTAACCTGCTGTCAAGACCCTCTACTTTGTTTTTTATCTCTTTTCCTTCTAGTTGGTCAGCTTTGATGGCTTCAAGTTCTTTGTTGAAGCTCTGTTTTAGGTCTTGTATGAATTTCTTTACTTCCTTAATTTGGTGTCCAGTGTTTGTTCTCAAATCACTTAGTTGAATGGTTATGGTTTCTTTGGACTCCCATTCCTTCTCTTGGGTTCCATTCAGCATTCCCTTTGTGGTCTCCCTGACTTCCTTCAGCTCTTTGTTAATGGATTCCATGAATGCCTTTAGTGATCTTTGTGTATTCTCTACCTGGTCTCTCAATTCCTGTATTACTCTTTGATTAGCTTCTTCCCGTTCATGGGATTCCTGTAATTCTCTTTCCTCTTGTTCGTGGGATCCCTGCAGTTCTCTTTGAGTGTTCTCAGCCTGCTCACACCATTCCTCCCTTTCTCTTTGACTATTCTCATGTTGTTCACGCAAATCTTGTATCAGTTTTTGAGTAGCTTCCTCACGCTTATGATATTCCTGTATAAGCTATTGGGATGCCTCCTCTCTCTCCCTTTTCACGCTCATACAGAGTCCTTTGTAAGTTGTCAAACTTCTCATTTATCATGTTTGCCAGCAGTGTTTGTAGAGCTATTTGGGCACTCTCCTCTGGATTATTCATTATCTGTTCTGACCCATGATTATTATGATTGGGACTTGAGATATCCGGATTTGCCATTTTTCTAGTGTTTTTTTGGCTTACTCTGCCCCTTTGAGATGAAAATAGCACCAGTTTTGTGCTAGAACACTATCTTAAGGCAACCCTCAACCAAAGTTTGCATTTGTACAGTCAATAGTCTACAGATACAATCTAGTTCAACAGATACATCTATTCAACATCAAACAACTATATGTTAATGGGCTTCGAACTGCAGAGAAGAATTTGGAAAACCAGAAATTATTATGGTTAGGGAGAGATGTTGTTAAAAAATAGGAATAGATTGGTGTTGGGAGGCACAGGGAGAGTTAACTATGTCCTAATCCCAATGCAGGAAATAGGTTTTGTAGGATGCATGTACAGAGAGAGAAAAAAAGAAGAATGGGAAATGGAAATGAAAAGAGACCAGAAAAAAAAGAGGAACATCAAAATTAATATTATTATGGAGATTAAAAGACCATCTATTTAGAGAGGAATGTGAGTATATTAATAGAAGGGTAGGGACATAGAGGAGAAGTGAAAAACTTAAGAAAATGCTTAAAATATTGTATAGGTATTAAGAGGTAGTACTGCTATTAAGGAATTTAAGTCTCAGAGGTTTTGAATTGAGTAATAAATTTGTGGATTAAGTGTGTACACAATGGGGGATAGGGTCTGCTAGTTAACTATGGGTTTATCTGAGGATGTGCAGGACAAGAGTGAAGTCACATACAGAAGATCAAAAGAGAAGAAAAGTTGAAAAGGATTAGAAAGGGAGAAAAAAGATCAGAAGTTCAGTAGAGCTAGACAAAAAAACAAAAAGATAGTTAAGAAAGAAAGAAAAAGAGAAAGAAGACAAGAAAAGAAAGGAAAAATCACATTCATGTGTTCCTAAAATAAAAATTATAAGAGGAAAAAAAAGTTACTGGAAAAAAATAATTTTTTTCAAAAAAGGCAAAAATAAAGATTAATAAAATTTTTAGAAAAGGAAAAAAATTTATATATATATATATATATATATATATATATATATGGTACCAAAAAAAAGAAAAAAAGAAAAAAAAAGAAAAGAAGAGGAAGGATAAAAGAAAAAAATGCTCTTTGATTTTTTTTTGTGGGAGGGGTGGGAAGAATCCTGTATCTCCCTTTTGTCTGTAACCAGCCTCTTGTTGGAGTCTCTGGTCAGCTTGAGGTCCTGTGGCTTGATTGGTTTCTTAAGTCAGTTTGTTCAAACAGGCAGAAAAATGCTTTGCTTTATCCAAGATTTTGAGATCCCCCTCCCAGATTAGTTTACTGGGAGGGTGATCTGCTTTGAGAATCACAAAAGAGGGGTATGCAGTGGTGAGGCTAGGTTCTGGGTAGGGTTGAGGCATTTCAAAAATCAGTAGCTTTTTCCTGGGGCTAACACAGAGCCCAGCCTGGAGCCGTTCTCAGGGTTTCTGTTTTTCAATTGATTGTTGAGGCTGCTAGAGGGAGGGGCAGCCCCTAGCTCTGGTTACCCAGTGAGGAAAGCCACTCCAATGGCTGGTGCCTGAGATGGGTGACTTTTCCCTGGATGGAGCCGAGTCTGGCAGGTCACTTCGCCGCCGTTAAGTTCTTGTGACCTGCTAAATGACTCGTTTTATTCCAAGGCCTGGGTTGGAGCTGGCAGCTCCTCTGAGCTTTGTCAGTATCCAAGATGGAGATCACCGGTGCTGGGGGGGAGGGGTGGCCTTCCCCCCTCTGCTCCCTGAGAAGGAGTGAGGACGTCGGGCTTCTACTCACGTCGAGTCTTGGATCCTGGGTCGTCTCTGGTCTGCAATCTGCAGGATGAAGATGTAAGCTCCTTGTCGGTTCTTGCTGGTGTTGAGTAGAATCCGCTCGCCTGCTGCGTCTGGCTCCTTTGTCCCGGACTGTCTGTGTGAGTGCTCAGTTATGGCCCGGGCTGCGGACTTTGCCGTGACCCTTCGCCACCGCCGCGGCGGCTGCTGGCAAGCTCTCAGATGTGTCTTTTTGCCTTGGCTTCCCCTCTCTTGTCTAACTCTCTGTCCTTTGATGGCACATTTGGTGTGATTCTCTGGCTTAGGACTGCACAGTGGAACTCTAAAACTGCTTTCTATGCAAGAGCTTGTTCAGATTCCAGGTTCTCCTCCGCCATCTTCCCAGAACTCCTCTATTTCAATTCTTGATATGGGCTTGTTAAGATGGTTTAACTCATCTTAGTTTAGTTTTGGTATGTCAGTATTTGCTAGAAAAATGTCCATTTCTTTCAAGTTCTCAAACTTATTAGCATAAAGTTTTGAGAAGTATTCCCTTATAATGTTCTTAATCTTGGTTGTTTCCATGGTGATGTTTCCATTCTCATCTCTAAGTTTATTTATTTGGGTGCATTCTCTTCTTTATCTGATAAGATTTCCTAAGGTTCTGTCAATTTTGTTATTTATTTCGAAGAACCAAGTCTTTGTTTTGTTGATTCTTTCTATAGTTTTTTTGGATTCTAATTCATTTAATTTTGATAAGTCAGAATTAATTAATTAATTAATTAATTTCCATCTACTGTATTAGAGTTTATCTTGCTCCTCTTTTTCAAGAAGGTTTAGATGTGTCATTAAATTGTTGGTTTCAGATCTCCCCAATTTGTTGATGTAGGAGCTCAGAGCTGTAAACTTGGCTCTGAGTACTGCCTTTGCTGTGTCCCAGAGGAGCTGGAAAATTTTGTGCTCATTTTTGTTGAATAGCATGAATATTTGAATTTCCTTTCTAATCTCTTCCACTCATGATTCAGCAGTGTGTTGTTCACCCTCCATGTGTTACTGGACTTTTTGGTGGCTTTTGGTGTTTAGTTCTAATTTTGTTCCCTTGTTGTCCGAGAGAATGCAAGGTATAACTTCAATGTTTCTGAATTTAGACAAGTTTGCTTTTTGGCCTAAAATGTGGTCTATTTTAGAAAATGTTCTATGTGCTGCTGAGAAAAACTTGTATTCTGATGCTGCTTGGTAAAATATTCGGTAGATGTCTGTTAAATCTAGTTGATCTATGCAGCTGTTTAGATCTGCAGTTTCTCTGTTGAATTTTTGCTGAGTTGATCTCTCTAGTGGGAAGAGTGGTGTGTTAAAATCCCCAACAATTAATGCCTTTGGATCTATGTGGGATTTGAGGGAAAGTAGTGTTTCTTGGATAAATTTGAGTGCCCCATTGTTTTGGGAATAGATATTTAGAATGGTAATATCCTGCTGAAGGAGAGATCCCTTAATTAGTATGCTCCTGAAGGCAGCAGATAGGAGGATCTTGTTTTTTAATCCACTTGACAGTCTATGTGGCTTAATTGGAGAGTTAATTCCATTAATGTTGATAGATAGGATTGAGTGTTATTTGGGAGTTCCTGCCATGTTTTCCACCTTCTTGGTGGCTTCCAAAACTGGGTTCTTCCTGTGGTTCTTGGATTCTCAGTTTGGGTGCAGTTTCTTGGGCTTTATTGTGGTCTTGTTGGTTTTCTATATGCAGGACATCTTTAAGAATTTTTTGTAGGGCTGGTTTGGTGGAGATGTATTGTTTCAATGTTTCTTTGCTATGGAAGTTTTTTATTTGGCCTTCAGTTATTAAGGAGAGTTTAGCTGGGTACAGTATTCTTGCTTGATAGTTGTTTGATTTTATGGCATGGCATACATCATATCAGACTCTTGTTGGATTGTCTCTGCTGAGAAATGTGAGGTGATTCTAATTGTTTTCCCTTTATTTGTGATTAATCTTTTCTACTTGACAGCTTTAATGATCTTTTCCTTGGTCTGAATTGATCCTGTGTGGATTATAATGTGATGGTGGGATGTCCTATTCTAGTCTGGTCTATTTGGAGTTCTAAAAGCTTCTTGTATCTGAATAGGCCTACCTTTTTGCATGTTTGGGAAGTTCTCTTCTAGGATCCTGTTAAACAAGTTTCCTAGACCATTAACTTCTGTTTCTAGGATCTCCACTGCAACCAATATCCTTAGATTAGGCCTTTGGATGATGTCTTCCAAGTTTTGGATAGATCTATCATATTTCTTGGACTTGTCTTGGATGGTTTTATGTTCTTTCTCTATAATACCTAGTATGTCATCAATCCCCGAGATTCGATCTTCTGCATGGTCTAACCTACTGTCAAAACTTTCTACTTCGTTTTTTATTTCTTTTCCTTCTAATTGGGCAGCTTTGATGGCTTTAAATTCTTTGTTGAAGCATTGTTTTAGATCTTGTATGAACTTCTTTACTTCCTTAATTTGGTGTTCAGTGTTTATTCTCAAATCACTTAGTTGATGGGCTATGGTTTCCTTGGGCTCCCATTCCTTCTGTTGGTTCCATTCAGCATTTCCTTTGTGGTCTCCCTGAATTCCTTCAACTCTTTGTTAATGGATCCCATGAATGCCTTTAGTGATCATTGTGTATTCTCATCCTGCACTCTCAATTCCTGTATTACTCTTTCCTTAGGTTCCTCCCACTCCCATTCATTACATTCCTGTATTTCTCTTTGAGTGTTCTCCGCCTGTTAACGCCATTCCTGCCTTTCTGTTTGAGTATTCTCAAGCTGCTCACGCAAATCCTGTATCAGTTTTTTAGTAGCTTCCTCACGCTCATGATATTCTTGTATAAACCTTTGGATTGCTTTCTCTCTCTCCCTATCACGCTCATACAGAGTCCTTTGTAGGTTTTCAATCTTTTCCTGCATTGACCTTTTGTTTGCCTCCTCTCTCTCCCTATCACGCTCATACAGGGTCCTTTGTATGTTTTCAAACTTTTCATTTATCATGTTTGCCAGCAGTGTTTCTAGAGCTATTTGGGAACTCTCCTCTGTATTATTCATTATCTGTTCTGTCCCCTGCTTATCATGAGTGAGAGTTGAGATACCCAGACTTGCCATTTTTCTTCTGTTTTTCCGGCTTACTCTGCCCATTTCGGATAAAAATAGCACCAGTTTTGTGCTAGAACACTAACTTAAGGCAAGCATCAACCAAAATCTGAATTTGCACAGTCAATAGTCTGCAAATACAATCTAGTTCAACAGATACATCTATTCAACATCAAACAACTATATATTAATGGGGTATGAACCGCAAAGATGAATTTGGAAAACCAGAAATTATTAGGGTTAGGGAGAAATGTGGGTTAAAAATAGGAATAGAGTGATGTGGGAAGGCACAGGTAGAGTTAAATAAGTCCTAATCTCAAAGCAGGAAATAGGCTGCATAAGATGAAAGTAGAGAGAGAGAGAAAAAGAAGAAAGAGAAAGGAAAAAGAAAAGAGACCAGAAAAATAGAAAATAATAATTAATAATATTATGCATATCGAAAAGAAACTATTCAGAGGAGAACATGAATATAATGGGAGAAGGGAAGATATATAAAGGAGATGTGAAAAAATTAAAAATAAAAATGCTTAAAATATTATATAGGTATAAAAAGTTAGTACTGCTATTAAGCAATTTAAGTCTCAGAGGTTTTGAATTGAGTAATAAATTTGTGGATTAAGTGTGTACCCAATGGGGGATAGGGTCTAATAATCAACTACGGGTTTATCTGAGCATGTGCAGGACAACAATTAAGTCACATAAAGAAGAACGAAAGAGAAGAAAAGGTGAAAAGAATAAGAAAGGAAGAAAAAAAACAGAAGTCCAGTAGAGCTAAACAAAAACCAAAAAGAAAATTTTTAAAAAAAGAAAGAAAACAAAGAAAGAAAAACACAAACACATATGTATCCCTGAAATAAAAATTATGAGAGG